>NC_083237.1:53654892-53670055 GCF_032191835.1 Heteronotia binoei
GCTATCCAGATCAGGGCCAGAGGTGAATTGTCCAAAAAAGCAGTCCAAGAGTAAGCCAAGCTGAATGGCCACCATGACACTAACAGAGGCCCCTGAGGTCAGGCCTAGCCAGCAGTGGTGGGCATGGGTGAGATGATACCAGCCACCATCAGCAGCAAGGTCTAAGCTGGGAAGGAAGGAAGGAAGGAAGGAAGGAAGGAAGGAAGGAAGGAAGGAAGGAAGGAAGGGAGGGAGGGAGGGAGGGAGGGAGGGAGGAGATGGGGAGGGAGAAGTAGAAAGAAAGCAACTTTAAATGCATTGGATGGAAGGAAGGGAGGGAGGAAAGATGGAAGTGACGGAGGGAGGGAGGGAAAGAAGGAAATAGATCAGGAAGAAGGGAGCGGTAGAAAGAAAGCAATTTTAACTTTAAATGCATTGTCCAAACACCCAGCTGGCTTAGCTTGAAGAAGTGATTTAAAGAGAGAAATGCCTCCTCCAAGCCAGCCAGTGGAGTGGTGGGGGCTTTGAGAGTGTGAAAGAGCCACATGGCGGCTCCAGAGCTGCAGTTTGGCCACCCCTGACTTAGAGTCTAAACCAGAGGTCTTTTTTTTTTTTGACATAATAGTTTTTTATTTTCTTTGTATCAATATCGATAATACACCCACTTCCTCAACTTACAGTCACATAATATATACACGTTGTTAACATAAGTAAAGTTGATTAAGCTTCCTTGAGGAGGAAGTCAACGGCTTCTATCTTAACAAAAAATATTTAACTTTGAGTCATTACAAAACATTACAAATACATAACTTTTTATCTGCTCTCTAAAATTGAAAACAAATTATAGGTACAACAAATCATTTTTAGATAATTTTTAAATAATCATTATTTTTAAATTTTTTCAGTTTTTTCAGTTTTGCCAGTGATAGAAATACTTTCTTTTTTCTGATACCATTCATAAAACTTGCCCCAGTTTCTGACAGCGTCATCTTTAGACTCTCCTTTTAGCATATTTGAAAGTACATCCATCTCGGCGGCATCCAAGACTTTTTCGATAACTTCACTCAGGTTCGGACCCCTCTCCTGACGCCAATATTTAGCATACACTATCCTTGCCGCAGAGGTCTTGAACTCATTTGTTATGTGAGTTGAATCAGACATAAATGTCACTCTGGGTCATATGTGCCATAAACTGTAAGGCCAGTACTGGAGATACAAACTTTATAAAGGACCCAGGCAAACCCAACTGACAATATTGGGTTTGGGCTTGTTTTGTAAAAAAAGCCCAGTAGGAACTCATTTGTATATTAGGCCACACCTCCTGATAGCACCATTGTTTCACACAGGGCTTGTTTGTAGAAAAAGCCCAGCAGGAACTCATTTGCACATTAGGCCACATCCCCTGACACCAAGCCAGCTGGAACTGTGTTCCTGCTCAAAGAAAAAAAAAGCCTCGGTTTTCACTCAAATACAAGCACGCCTAAAACATTACCACGCTTACAGTATTTCCTCACTGTATCTCTCATCATCATCACATTTTATTTGTATCCCGCCCTCCCCGCCGAAGCGGCTCAGGGTGGCTAACAACAAGAATTTAATACATACATTGTACAATATATAACATTTTAAACTACAATTGATTAAAATCTATTAAAATTCTAAAAACAATGACATCTCTGATATCCGCCCTCCCATTTCCACTGCCAGTTACTCATTAGCACTGGGACAGTATATAGGGACATCCTGCACAGCTTCTGTTCTCTGGCAATAAAGGTAATGACCAGCTGCTCGCGGGATGGCTAAGAGCCCAGGGCAGGCCAGTTCTAGCCTGCAGGCCATCTTTTTGACACCTTCGCTCTAAACAGAACGTGCTGCGGATTTGGGTCAGCGCACCTTTCCCCTCTACCAAAGGGGCTGGAAAGTGCCGCCACAGCCCTTAGAACGGAGTGAGGGAGCTGTCCTTGGTGCTGATCTCACACCCTCCTTGCGTTAAGTGGGAACCAGGCCGAATTCTTCAGCAACACAGGGAGTGTAAAAATACCTCCAGGATAATGGAGACTCTCACAAGTAGAGATCCCCTTTTAAACACAAGACACCCATAAACGTGGACCCAGCACCCATTCCTAGCCTTGGATGAATGACATGGAGTGCAATCCAGATTTATATCAGCCGAGACACCCACAGCCAGTGTGGGAGGAGGAACAAGCTCTTCCCTTCAAGTCCAGCAAAAAAAACCCCCCTTACACCAGTTTTTTAAGTGTGCACTCTTATCTGGGAGAACCGGGTTTGATTCCCCACTCCTCCACTTGCAGCTGCTGGAATGGCCTTGGGTCAGCCATAGCTCTTGCAGGAGTTGTCCTTGAAAGGGCAGCTGCTGTGAGAGCCCTCTCAGCCCCACCCACAACACAGGGTGTCTGTTGAGGGGGGAGAAGATAGAGGAGATTGTAAGCCGCTCTGAGTCTGATTCAGAGAGAAGGGCAGGGTAAGAATCTGCAGGGCAGGGTAAGAATCTTCTTATTATTATTTCTCCAGGTATTTAGTCCAGATCACTTTGGATCCTGGGAGGACTAAGGAAAGAGGGGGACAGAGGAATTGGGGGTGGGGCTAAGTTTTATTATGCAAGCTTGGCAGCTTTGAAGGAAAATGCTAAATTAGTTTTCATTGATCTTTCTGGAAGCATTTAAATCCTCCTTCCCATCCCCCACCCCCGAAATCCTCTTAAGGGAAAATCCTCCAGCTACAATATGGCATTTCAGTTTGTTTTTTGAAAAAAAAGATATGATTACCACACCTTTCTTTCCCACCCATCTATTCTTTCCCAGGCTGGGGGGTGGGGGGAGTACACACACACATACTTATGTATATAAAAGGTAAAGGTAGTCCCCTGTGCAAGCACCAGTCGTTTCTGACTCTGGGGTGATGTCACATCACGACGTTTTCACAGCAGACTTTTTACGGGGTGGTTTGCCATTGCCTTCCCCAGTCACCCACACTTTCCCCCCAGCAAGCTGGGTACTTATTTGACCGACCTCAGAAGGATGGAAGGCTGAGTCAACCTTGAGCTGGCTACCTGAACCCAGCTTCTGCTGGGATCAAACTCAGGTCGTGAGCAGAGCTTAGGATCGCAGTACTGCAGCTTTACGGGGCTCTTACTTATGTATATAGGGGATAGGGGGACAGAGACAGAGCGTGCAAGGCTTAATTTGAAGCAAGACCCCAGAACAAGAACTTATTTGGAATGTCAAGGCTATGAGAAAAGTGCAAATTGAAAGACAACCCCCCACCCTCCAGCATGCACAGAATACATTCCAGATACCACAGGGTATCCACAGTGTCTTCCTGATCCTATTTTAGGAATTAGGAGTTTTAAAAACCCCTGAAACCCACCATCTCTCCTTTTTAACCCTTCATTGTGCGGGGTTCATACCTACCTAGAGGCTCTTCCCTTAGCTCAGACTAAGAGAGCAGGAGTCCAGTAGCATCTTAATGACTAACAAAATTTGTGGCAGGAGATGAGCTTTCGTGAGTCACTGCTCACTTCTTCAAATATAGCCAGAATGTGAAATTGCTCTACTCTCCCATTATAAGGACAGATGGACACACATTCTAGCTGTATTTGAAGAAGTGAGCAGTCATTCATGAAAACTCCTCCGCTGCCACAAATTTTGTAGTCTTTACGGTGCTATTGGATTCTTGCTCTCTTCTGCTGCTGCAGACACACATGGTTACCTATCTTGATCTACCTCGGATGGAGAGGCTTTGTTTTCTTACTGATGAGCATGAAAAAACAATGCTTGGGAGCAGTGCGCTTACTCTTGTTGCATCCCATGTTCTACATCTAAGCCATAAAAGGAGTAGTGTGGAGCTTCAGATGGACTGAACCCTCTGCCCATTACATCAGACGTGAGATCCTCATGCGCTGGGAGTACGTGACAATGAAAGAGGAGAAAAATTCCTTTGGCGCATGCTCAGGAGCACTCTTTCTTATGACTTTAAATAATTTCAGATTGTGCCTTAGAATTCTAAAGAGCTTCTAACGGGGAGGCAGGGGAGTTGTGGCATACCCAAATCGTTGGCTGAGACCAGGGCTTTTTTTGTAGCAGGAACTTATTTGCATATTAGGCCAACCCTCCAAGAGCTTACAGGGCTCTTAGTACAGGGCCCACTCATGGCCAGTGCATGGGAGTAGGCCAAGTAGGTGGCCACCAAGGGTGCCAACTGGCCTAGGGGGCACTGGCAGGTGCCCCCTCTCCCCATGTGCAGCCTGTGTGCTCCTTGAAGCCTGCCTTCCCCAATGGAACTGCAGGTGCTGCCCGGTCAGTTTTGCATTCCCTGGGTCTGTTACAAACCCAGGAAACATGAAAGTGGATGGTGCCTGTACAGTGCACTCTTTGGAGCCCGGCATGGATAAATTAAACACCTGAAAAAGAACCAATTACAATTTCTAAAAATTGGCTCCCGTTGAAGTTGTATGCTGCCACTCATCCTTCTTATTATACTTTAACAGAGCCATGGGATGGTAGAGCATCTTTCTCGCATGCACAAGGTCTTTTCACTGGCACCCCCAACAAAAAGGATCAAATAGAAATGGTCATGTGAAGGTCTTGTCCCTGGCACCTATGGCTATAAAGATCAAGTAGAAATGGTCATGTGAAGGTCTTGTCCCTGGCACCTATGGCTATAAGGATCAAGTAGAAATGGTCATGTGAAGGTCTTGTCCCTAACACCTACAGCTAAAAGGATCGAGTAGAAATGGTCATGTGAAGGTCTTGTCCCTAACACCTACAGCTAAAAGGATCGAGTAGAAATGGTCATGTGAAGGTCTTGTCCCTAACACCTACAGCTAAAAGGATCGAGTAGAAATGGTCATGTGAAGGTCTTGTCCCTAACACCTACAGCTAAAAGGATCGAGGAGAAATGGTCATGTGAAGGTCTTGTCTCTGGCACCTCCAGCTAAAAGGATCAAGTAGAAATGGTCATGTGAAGGTCTTGTTCCTGGCACCTACAGCTAAAAGCATCAAGTAGAAATGGTCATGTGAAGATCTTGTCCCTGGCACCTACAGCTAAAAGATCGAGAAGAAATGGTCATGTGAAGGTCTTGTCCCTGGCTCTCTCTCTCTCTCTCTCGGCTTGACTTCGCGAACGAAGATTTAAGAAAGGTGCAGTAGTCCACGTCTGCTGCAGGCTCGCTGGTGGCTGACAAGACCAATGTGGGACAGGCAGGTCCGGCCACAGTGGCTGCAGGGAAAAGTCTGATTTGGGGTTGGTGCTGTAGCAGTGCGATTCTTCCTCAATCTCCTTTTGTCCTCAAGACCAACTATGCGTGCGTTCTCAAAGGAAGAGACAGCCTGGTGGACGGTGTGTCTCCATGCTTTGCGATCTGAGGCTAGGTCAGACCACTGGTGATGGTTGATGCGACAGGTACCAAGGGATTTCTTCAAGGAGTCCTTGTACCTCTTCTTTTGTGCCCCTCTATTTCGATGGCCAGTGGAAAGTTCGCCATACAGGGCAATCTTGGGAAGGCGGTGGTTTTCCATCCTGGAAATACGCCCTGCCCAGCACAGCTGCATCTTCAACAGCAGTGCCTCAATGCTTGTAACCTCCGCCCGCTTGAGGACTTCAGTGTTGGTCACAAAGTCACTCCAGTGGATGTTGAGGATGTTGCGAAGGCAGCGCTGATGAAAGCGCTCAAGGAGTCGCAGGTGATGACGATATAAAACCCACGATTTGGAGCCGTAGATGAGGGTTGTCATCACAACCGCTTTGTAAAAATTGATCTTTGTGCCTTTTTTCAGATGCTTGTTGCTCCACACTCTTTTATGCAGTCGGCCAAATGCACAGTTTGCCTTTGCCAGCCTATTGTCAATCTCCTTGTCGATCTTGGCGTCTGAGGAGATGATGCACCCCAGGTAGCTGAACTGCTGGACTGTCTTCAAAACTGATTCACGCACAGTGATGCAAGGAGGGTGATAATCTTCCTGGGGTGCAGGCTAGTGGAGAACTTCTGTCTTCTTCAGACTAACTTCTAGGCCGAATAGCTTGGCAGCCTCTGCAAAGCAGGACGTCATATGCTGCAGAGCTGATACCGAGTGGGAGACGAGTGCAGCATCATCAGCAAACAGTAGCTCTCGGATAAGTTTTTTCCATTGTCTTGGAGTGAGCCTTTAGTTGCCTCAGGTTGAACAGGCTGCCATCGGTGCGATAGCGGATGTAGACACCATCCGTCATCATCTAAATCTACTGCGGCTCTTTGAAGCATCATGCTAAAGAAGATCGTAAAGAGAGTTGGCGCGAGAACACAGCCTTGCTTTACACCTGTGCCTATTGGGAAGGGCTCCGAGAGATCGTTGCAGTGTCTGACTTGGCCTCACTGGTCTTCATGTAGCTGGATGATCATGCTGAGGAACCTTGGGGGACATCCTAAACGTTCCAAGATTTGCCACAGGCCTTTCCTGCTAATGGTATCGAAAGCTTTGGTAAGGTCGACAAAAGTCACATATAGACCCTTGTTCTGTTCCCTGCATTTCTCTTGGAGCTGCCTGAGAACAAATACCATGTCGGTGGTGCTCCTGTTAGCTCTGAAGCCGCACTGGCTCTCTGGGAGGAGTTCTTCTGCAATGGTGGGCACCAGTCTGTTCAGGAGTATTCTAGCAAGGATTTTACCTGCAATGGAGAGCAGGGTTATCCCCCGGTAGTTGGAGCAGTCTGACTTTTCCCCTTGTTCTTGTGTAGAGTAATGATGATTGCATCGCAAAAGTCCTGTGGTAGTTTGCCTTGTTCCCAGCAGGTGACAAGTACTTTGTGAAGTGTGCTATGTAGTATTATGCCCCCATGCTTCCAGATCTCTGGTGGGATTCCATCAACTCCCGCTGCCTTGCCACTTTTCAGTTTCTTGATGGCTTTAACAGTCTCTTCTAGGGTGGGGATCTCATCCAACTCTGTTTCCACTGGTTGAAGTGGGGTGAGGTGGATTGCTGAATCCTGAACTACGCGATTGGCACTGAAGAGAACCTGAAAATACTCTGACCACCGGTTCAGTATAGATGCCTTGTCTGTGAGGAGCACTTGGCCATCTGCACTACGCAAGGGACTCTGAGCCTGATATGATGGACCATATACTGCCTTCAGGGCTTCGTAGAACCCTCTTAAATCACCAGTGTCTGCACACAGCTGGGTTCTCTCTGCAAGCTTGGTCCACCACTCGTTCTGAATGTCTCGAAGCTTGCGCTGGAGGTTTCTACATGCAGCGCGAAAGGTTGCTTTTTTCCTGGGACAGGAGGGCTGAGCAAGATGTGCTTGGTAGGCAAATCTCTTTTTCGCCAGTAATTCTTGGATCTCTTGATTGTTCTCGTCAAACCAGTCCTTGTTCTTCCTTGTGGAGAACCTGAGGACTTCTTCAGAGGTCAACAGGATGGTAGTTTTTAGGTGTTCCCAGAGTGCTTCTGGAGAAGGGTCTGTGGGGCAACTGGGGTCCTCAATTCTTGTCTGGAGTTTTGCCTGGAAGGCAGCTTTAACTTCAGCTGACTGAAGTCTGCCAACCTGAAACTTCCTCCGGGGGATACCGCCTCTCCTGGGTGTAGATTTAAAGTGAAGACGGAGATTGCAGCGTACAAGACGATGATCCATATGACATTCTGCACTGGGCATTACTCGGGTGTGTAAGACATCTCGAAGGTCTCTCTGGCGCACCAGAATGTAGTCAATAAGGTGCCAATGCTTGGACCATGGGTGCATCCAGGTTGTCTTCAGACTGTTCTTCTGCTGGAAGATAGTGTTGGTGATGGTGAACTGATGCTCCGTGCAGAATTCTAGCAGGAGGTGCCCGTTATCATTGCAGTTGCCAATGCTGTGTTTGCCAAGTACTCCTTTCCAGGCTTCCGAGTCTTTACCTATTCTGGCATTGAAGTCCTCCAAGGATGATCACCTTGTCCTCTATAGGGGTCTTCCGTACGAGGTTGCGTAGATCAGCATAGAACTTGTTCTTTTCTGCAGGATCTGCTTGAAGGGTTGGGGCATACACACTGAAGAGTGTTGCATGCTGCTTGTTTTGAAGTGGGAGGTGCATGGACATGATGCGATCTGAGTGACCTGTTGGCAGGTTTTCAAGTTTAGAGGCAATGGAGTTCCTGACCATGAAGCCAACGCCAAAAAGGCGGCTCTCAGCCTTTGACTTACCCGACCAGTAGACGGTATAGCCAACACCGTGTTCTTGAAGACTACCTTCCTCAGGGAAACGGACCTCACCGAGAGCTACTATGTCGATATTCAACCTGAGAAGTTCGTGGGCAACTAGAGCAGAGCGTCGTTCAGGGCGACCACTGTCTACTGTGTCAAGCATGGTTCTGATGTTCCAACACGCAAGCTTTAGTCTTTGCACACTTTGTGAGGCAGGTGCATGCCTTTTCCTTTGTTGTTATTTTTCAACCGCAAGTAAGGATGCCCGTTGACCACGGCTAGCCAACTGCGGGGGGAGGAGACAAGCTTTGTTTAGGCCACCTTTTCTAGGCCCCTCTCCATACAGAGCAAGCAGTGCTGTCCCTAAATAAGGCTGCTTGGTGGTTCAGGGTGCTGCCGAAAAATGCTTTCGTCTCCGGGTCAGCATCAGGTGACCAATACCCTGAACCACCTACATGCAGGATCGGGACTGCGGCTTCCAGTGGCATCTTCCACCTGCCGTTTCGCCCCTTGCCTATTGCTGCAGGACTTGGTATGTTGTGGGTTGTCGATGTGGATACCCTTCAGGCCTGCGCAGAGGAATTTTTAGGTGAAGCGCAGTGTGCACAGTACTGGCTCCACCCTTTCACCTTGGGGTCATCTGGCATGGCCCAGTAAGCCGGGACGCCGGCAGCGAGTCCTCCAGGTGGTAGGTGTTACATTAACGAGCTCTGTCTGCCCGGGCTTGATGTTAGAGTTTTCCTTCTCTTGGCTGACGAGGTTGGTGAGCCCAGCCTGCCCATCCGGTTATACCGCCGGACATTCGATGGCACCATGACGTGGCAAACTCTGTGAAAAAATGGGGGGGGACCAGCGAGAAGGTGTTGCCACGGATGCAGTAATGTAGGAGAGGCCATTGCAGTGACCATCTGCCAGGCATAGCCAGACAGTGACCACGCAGCGTTCACTACACCGGGAAAGGAGAGGCGATGTATTGCGCATACATTTTCCCTGGGGGGGCTGGACACCCAGAGGGAGCCCCCCCCCAACCCCCCCTGTCCCTGGCACCTACAGCTAAAAGGATCAAGTAGAAATGGTCATGTGAAGGTCTTGTCTATAGCACCAACAGCTAAAAGGATCGAGTAGAAATGGTCATGTGAAGGCCCTTGTCCCTGGCACCTACTGCTAAAAGGATTGAGAAGAAATGGTCATGTGAAAGTCTTGTCTATAGCACCAACAGCTAAAAGGATCGAGTAGAAATGGTCATGTGAAGGCCTTGTCCCTGGCACCTACTGCTAAAAGGATTGAGAAGAAATGGTCATGTGAAAGTCTTGTCTATAGCACCTACAGCTAAAAGGATCGAGTAGAAATGGTCATGTGAAGGCCTTGTCCCTAACACCTACAGCTAAGAGAATCGAGTAGAAATGGTCACGTGAAGGTCTTGTCCCTGGCACCTACAGCTAAAAGGATCGAGTAGAAATGGTCACGTGAAGGTCTTGTCCCTGGCACCTACAGCTAAGAGAATCGAGTAGAAATGGTCATGTGAAGGCCTTGTCCCTGGCACCTACAGCTAAAAGGATCGAGTAGTATTCTCACAATCTTTATTGCTTAATCTCACTTAAAAAAAAATTAAAATAAAAAACTGTTTCTTAAAAATGTGAATAGTTTCAAGTTTCTACAATTCTCTGTTTTTTTAAAAAAAATTGGAGGGGGTGCGCTAATGGGCAGCTCGCCTAGGGTGCCAAAAACCCTAGCACCAGCCCTGGACCCACTGTAAATTCCAGGAAGATTGGCTACATCAGGGATGTGTGGCCTAATATGCCAAAGAGTTCCTGCTACCAAAAGAAAATAGCCCTGGCTGAGACTAAATACATCCCATCATTGACTTCAGGTGTCAGCTCAGAAGTCAATCAGTTAGCTTTTAAAAGGCAAAGTCATCTCTAAAGAATTTCTGGAACAAGAAGAATGCTGGGGATGTGGGCATAATGCTTTTTAAAAATTGGCATAACCTTTTAATTGACAGAACCTTCTAATTGATATAACCTTTAATTGGCATAACCTTTTAATTGCGGGAGGGACACTGGTTCAGTGGTAGACCAGCTGCTTGGTAAGCAGACGGTCTCAGGTTCAATCCCCGGCATCTCCAACTAAAAAGGGTCCAGGCAAATAGGCGTGAAAAACCTCAGCTTGAGACCTTGGAGAGCCACTGCCAGTCTGAGTAGACAATACTGACTTTGATGAACTGAGGGTCTTATTCAGTATAAGGCAGATTTATATGTTCATACATTCAACCTTTACAACAGTCTTATAAGGTAAGCCAGCATCATAAACCCCCATAGGTTCCGAGTCATCATTCTGGGATGTTCCTCCTGAATGAACTTAAGGAAAATTCACAGGAACTCCACAACGGAGAAGAGGCTTATCCAAGAGAGAGGTAATTATGCTAGTTCGTTTCAGTGGGGCGTGATCCGAACTCCCAGCAGACTGTGCCTGTCAGCTTCACTTACATAGATACCCATCCACAGCTTTTAGGGTTGCCAATCCCCAGGTGGGGGCAGGGGATCCCCCAATTTGGAAGCCCTCCCTCTGCTTCAGGATCATCAGAAAGGGGGGGGGGAGGGAAATGTCTGCTGGGCATTCCATTATTCCTTATGGAGATCGATTCCCATGGGGTATAATGCAAAATTGATCCTCGTGGGTATCTGGGGCTCCAGACAAGACCGGATCTACATGTTTTTTGAGGGGGGGGGCAAAATTATGGGTCATTCTATCTTATGGTCCCATAGAATACAATGGACTCCATACTCAATTTGGTGCCCCCTCTCCATCAGCGCCCGGGGCAAGTACCCCCCCCCTGCCCCTCCCTATATCCAGCCCTGGCTCCGGGGAGGCTGTTTGCTGAGGTAGAGGCACCAAATTTGCAGCATCGCATATGGAGCCTCTCCTCAAAACACTTCCCAAGTTTCAAAGAGATTGGACCAGGGGATCCAATTCTATGAGCCCCCCAAGAAGGTACCCCTAATCCTCCATGATTTCCTATGGAAGGAAGGCATTCGAAAGGAGCGAAGTCCCTTTCAATGTGATGACCAAAACTTCTTTTGGAGTTCAATCATGCTTGTCACATCCTTGCTCCTGGCTCCACCCCCCAAATCCCCAGATATTTCCCGAGTCAGACTTGGCAACCCTGCTTTTCTTCCCTAGCAGGGATCAACACCGGTTACACCTTTCTCATTTCCTCCATTTTATCCTCACAACAACCCTGTGAAGTAGGCTAGTATGAGAGAGTGACTGACCCCAGGTCATCCGGAGTGTTTCTACAGCTCAAGGTCACCCAGCGTGTTCCTGAAACCTGGTCTCCGAGATTCTAGTCCCACACTCTAACCGCCACCCCATGCTGTCTCCAAGATCAGAATGGCACCAAGAATTTATCTGCAATCTCTGGCAACTACCAGACGAGGGACCCGGATGCTTGGGAAGGGACGAAGAGAAAGGAAGAATCCCCAGTTTTTAACTTACATCAAGGGTTCATCAGTCCAAAAAAGTCTCCTGTACATAATTCTAGCTCCATTAAAATATAAACAAACTGTATACTGAAGTCTGTTTGACATGCTCCTCTTTCCTCCTCCTCAGGGGTGGAATTCTAGCAGGAGCTCCTTTGCATATTAGGCCCCACCCCACTGATGTAGCCACTCCTCCAAGAGCTTACAAAAAAGAGCCTTGTAAGCTCTTGGAAGATTGGGGTGTGGCCTAATATGCAAAGGAGCTCCTGCTAGAATCCCACCCCTGCCTCTCCTAAAGATTGCTCCATCAATGCACCAGTACTTTCCAGAAGCAAAGAGAGAAATCCCTGCCTCCAAGGGTCTTACAATGTTGACAATAGGGAAGGAAAAGGGGAGGGGGACAAAGGGAAGAAACCAGGGTATCTAAGACCCAAAGGGGGTCTTGTGTTCATTGTTCCCTTTAAGCTGAGTTAGTGTGAGCTCACTCACAGTGTTTTAGCCTCCAGCTCACACATTTTTTTTTCCTTAGCTCAGGAAAAAAGGCCCCGGAGTGCACTAATTTATGCAGTAACTCACCGCTTTAATGCCAGTGGCTCACGAAATAGAATTTTCAATCACCAGGCTCCACCGCTTAGAGGGAGCATTGCTTGTGTCATGCAAGAAGACTGCCAAATTTATGGCGGCAAAAGCAATTATGAATCAGTATCTGTTTCATGAGAGGCAGGAAATGCGTCCTCAAGCAGCCCAGGGGTGTGTGTGTGTGTCAACAATCAAATGAAAAAAGCAATGCCATTGCAAACAGGTAAAAACATCTCTATGCAAAGCCAAAATATACACAATCTAAGCAATGACAACAGTGTCTTACAGGTACTCCTGCAATCTTGCAGGGTTTGCTCAGCAAACCCTGGTGCTGAAAGAGGAGGCCATAATCACCGCTGAGCACTTAGGGAATCGCGCTGAGCTTCCTGATGGCTTCATATTGAACAGTGTTATGCCAGAAACTCCCTTGGAAGTTCTTCTATAGCAGAGCGGTGTCAGGGGAGGACTGACAGATCCTCCCCGCGTTTCAGTCTACTAGGACACAAAGACGTCTCATATTTGTGGGGCGTGGGGGCTTACACATGATGGGGGGGGGTCTCCTCTGTACATGCTCAGAAGCACGGTCCTCTCTTCTTGCTTCAAGGCTAAGCCCATTTTAACTGGCGTTCAACTTGAACCTCTGTTGTATACCTGATAATGTTTTTTGCCAAGTTAGATCTGGTCCAGACCCATAGCTACAGTGGGGCCTGGGGAGGGGGGTGGTTAGGCCCATCCTTTCAGCCCCCCCTTCCAACTGTACGGCCCCTCCTTTGGAGGGCCTCCAATCTGTCCCCTTGGCTCACCGCCGCTCTCAACAAGTAGTAGCGTTGCTGTTGGACTTTTCGCTTTTTTCTCTCCCTTTCCCTAACACAGCGTGCAGAGCAAAAGGGGGGGGGGGGAGAGAGTGAAGAGGTCTCTGTCTCTCTGTGAGAGGGACACATAAAAAGGGGGTGGGGGAGCAGACAGAGCTGCTGTGACTACCCAGGCGAAGGGGAGTTAGTTTGTGGGGACGCAAGGCGGCTGACAGTGCCGAGAGCCCAGGGCTGCCAAACCGGGTGCCCCCCTCCCCGGTCCCCTCAAACAACAAATCCTACTGTGGGTCCCACCAAACATGAAATCCTGGCTACCGCCCTGATAGTCTGGTCACTGACCCTATAATAACAACACTGAAAGCTAAGTCCAGCACTGGGTGCGTGGAAGGCCAAAGATGCCAACTTTGCACGATGGGTCGACCCAGAAGTCCTCCTTTAAGTTATCCCACCCACCCACCCAGCCAGGTCTTTTCGTCCTTTTTGAACAGAACTTCAGCAGGGCCGGCAAAGAAGAAATGAAATCTCACTGCCCGGGTGAAATCTCACTCAGAGAGGCTGGAGAGAGGGCAGATCTCCCCCAGCAAAGGCAGGGTCCCAACAGCAGATGATAGAGCAGGAGTGGCCAAAGTGTGGCTCTTTCACACATGTTGTGTGCCTCTCGAAGCCCCCACCACCCCACTGGCTAGCTTGGGTGTGAAGGCATTTCTCACTTTAAATCGCTTCGCCAAGCCAGCTGGCGGCTTGGAAAAGAAGACATGTAGACATTGGATTTATATTCCACCCTCCCCTCCAAATCTCAGAGTCTCAGAATGGTCACAATCTCCTCTACCTTCCTCCCCCACAACAGACACCCTGTGAGGTGGGTGGGGCTGAGAGGGCTCTCACAGCAGCTGCCTTTTCAAGGACAAGTCCTGCCAGAGCTATGGCTGACCCAAGGCCCTTCCAGCAGCTGCAAGCGGAGGAGTGGGGAATCAAACCCGGTTCTCCCAGATAAGAGTCCGCACACTTAACCACTTCACCAAACTGGCTCTCATTTAAAGTTAAATTCATTGAAAGTTAAAGTTGCTTTCCCCCCCCCCCACCTCTCTCTCTCGCTGTCCTCCTGGCTCTCAAACATCTGACATTTATTCTGTGTGGCTCTTACGTTAAGCAAGTTTGGCCACCCCTGCCAGAGAGAAAGCAGCCTTTCCGCCCCTCCCGCTCCCAAAGACGGAGCCTCTCAGTCCCGGGGGGGTGGGGGTGGGGAGGGTGGAGAGGCTGGAAGAAAGGAGTCCGGGAAGGATCAGGCTGCCCCCAGCCCGGAATGGCTTGCGTTCATCAGCCGGCTCCGCAAGACAAAGAGAGTCTCTCTTTGTTACCTCCAGGGACGGAGAGGGGGGGGGGGCATGTAGGAGACGGGAGGAGAGGCAGGCAACGAACGCCCAAGGGGGCAGGTGGGGCGAGGAGCCAAGGGAGGGATCCTGACGGCTCCGGGTTTAGGGGCAGGTGTGTCCCCCTTCCCGCTTTGCGCACCTGCAAGGCTTCCCCGGGTTGGGGGGGGGGGACCCAGCTCTCCAACGGCGTCGGGGGGGGGGTGTCTCCCGCCCCTCCAAGCCCCGGACTGCGCCGCTCCCCTCCCCAAGAAGTGGGGGGAGAGACGGAGGGCGCCCCCTCCCCGCCAAGCCAGCCGTGCGCCCATCCCCGGGGCGTCTGGGCGCACGGTCCTCAAGGGGGAGCCGAACTTTGGTAGGGCCCTGGGGGGCTGGGCTGGGCTGGGGGGCACGAGCGCCCCTCCCCTCCCCTCCCCTCCCCGAGTGGCCCCACTTACGTGTCCCGTCGAACCTGTTGGCGATGTTGTCCAGGAAGGTGTTCTGCGGCGCCAGCAAGCCTTTCATCACCGGCATGGCGGCGCCACCATCGGCGCCCCCCGCCCCCGCCCCCGCCCCGCAGCCAGGCAGCCCAGGGGCTCGAGGCGAAGGCGCGCGAGGAGGCCGGCTGCGGCGGGCGCACGGCGAGGAGGAGCAGGAGGAGGCAGCCGCCGCCCGAGCCGCCCCTGCCCGCCTGCCCGCCTGCCTGCCTCCTGCCCGCCGCCGCTGGCAGCGCTCAGCCCCGCGCCGCCGCAGGGGGAGGGAGGGGAGGGACCCAAAGAAGGAGGGAGCG
>NC_083237.1:53670155-53821495 GCF_032191835.1 Heteronotia binoei
GTAAGCTCTTGGAGGACTGGCGACATCAGGGGTGTGTGGCCTAAGATGCAAAGGAGCTCCTGCTAGAATTCCACCCCTGATAATAATAATAATAATAAAAAGAACTTCTGAAAATGTGCAATTTCTCATTCCCAGTTCCTAACCACAGATATTTAAGGCTGTGGATTGCTGGGGTGCGATGGCCAAGCAAACAGACACCTTCTCCTTTTGGAGCTCAGAAAGACCCCAAAAAGCCTTTTTCTGGAACAAAGAGATTGGAGTTGGAGCCAGATGTGCTTCCAGCTTTCTTTGCCAACACTGCCCCCTGGCTGCAGACCAGCACTAATTCAGCAAACTGTCCCAGAACATTCCGAAGGACTAGAAAACACGGGACAGACCATCCGGGTGGTTGGCAGATGGAGAACAACTGCTGTAGAGAAACATTTGTGGAGCAACTGCACCTGGCACATCTGAGCACGGAGGTCAGTTAGGATGCAGAAGAGGTCATGAGAACAGAGCCTGCTGCCAAATTCCCACCGGCTCATAAAATACACAGGGAGACACCCCTAGTTTGAGATGAACCAACTTTATTACTGAGCAGGGACAGGTAACTTGAAGCCCCAAGGCTAAATCTAGCCCCCAAAGTCTTTCCATCTTTTTCTGCACTTAAGTACCCAAAATGACCACCACAAGATGATGATGATGTTGTTAAATGGCAGCGTGTGTAGTAGAGCCAGGAGATCCTGAGACTGTCTGGCAGCCAGAAGTTCTAGCTGTTTTAATATTATGTGCCACTACTGCAAGAAGCAAGCAGTGACTCGTGAAAGCTCTTACCCTGCTACAGTTTTGTCAGTCTTTAAGGTGTTGCTGAACTCTTGCCCCCCTCCAACTTGGAGCCAGATGACCATTCCCAGGGCTTTTTTAAAAGAAGAAGCTCAGCAGGAACTCATTTGCATATTAGGCCACACCCCTGATGTCAAGCCAGCTGGAACTGTGTTCCTGCTCAGAAGAAGCCCTGACCATTCTTGCAGCTGTCTACAGGTGAGCACATGCATATGATGTCTTCGGTCTTGTGATCGTGCTCTTCTCTTGGCAATTGTGAATATCTGTTGGCAGACTTTGTACGTAATTTTTGAGTAAATCACTCTCTCTCTCTCGCAACTGTGCCATTGAGTCATTTGTGGTTTCTTAGAAGTACAGCTGGTGTTCCTTGAAACAAGGGTGGGATACAGCCAGCTTTTCTGCTCTATCTCGCCGAGTTAAGAACATAAGAACAATAAGAAGAACCCTCCTGGGTCAGACCAGTGGTCCATCTAGTCCAGCATCCTGTCTCACACAGTAGCCAGCCATTTCCTCCAGAGGACCAACAACAGGGAATAGAGGCCAGGACCTTCCCCTAATGGGACCTCCTGGCTCTGAGATTCAGAGGATTAATGCCTCTGAAAGTGGAGGTTCCACTCAGTCATCATCATGACTAGAAGCCACGGATAGACTTATCCTCCATGACACCTTGCTGGGCAAAAGCCCCCTGGCCCTGCCCACTTTCTGTAAACACTTGGCAGGCACCAGGAAAGATGTGGGTCACTGCCATGGCACTCATGGGTACTAAGCGGGGAACATCCTAAACTGAGACCAGAGGAAAGGACTCCCTGCCCACTTGACCTGCCCTGTGAACAGCAAAAGATATTGCTTCAGAGAGGGAGGGTACGTTCCTTAATAGCCATTTATTTGCCTGCTTGCTACAAGGATCTAGGAAAGCATTGGCGGGGGGGGGGGGGGAGAGCTCAAAATGAGTTGTGCTAGTTTTTCAAACTAGTCTAATCCAGGAAAGAAAATATTTGCCCAAGGTGTTTGGCTCACGGAGCATGCAAAGTTTATTTTGAATGATCCTTCTGACAAATTCCCCTGATGGAAAAAGAGTGAGCATTAGGACAGAATGGTACAGAGAGATGTAATAATAATAATAATATTTAATTTGTATCCCGCCTTCCCCGCCGAAGCAGGCTCAGGGCAGCTCACATAGAATACCATAAAATACAAACATTACAATAATAAAAGCACACTGTTTACACACTGTTTAATAAAGGGACTGTGGGGACTATACCACTGTGAGGAGTACATACTATCTGTAGCTGTTTATTCCTGTGGCTGTCACAACATTCTCTGGCAGCAAATCCCACATTTGAATCACTCGCTGTGTAAAAAAATTATTTCCTTTTCTCCATCTTGAATCTACTGGCCATCAGTAGATGTCCTACAGTTCCAGTATTTTGGGTGTTCACTGCAATATCCTGAGATGGGTAGCGCTTTTTTTATAGCAGGAACTCCTTTGCATATTAGGCCACACCCCTTGATGTAGCCAGTCCTCCCAGAGCTTACAGTAGGCCCTGTACTAACAGCCCTGGAAGCTCTTGGAGGATTGGCTACATCGGGGGCTGGGGGTGGCCTAATATGCAAAGGAGTTCCTGCTACAAAAAATAGTCCTGAAGATGGGTAACTTCATGAGGATCATTTGGGAAAGGGCGGGCTATGAATCGAAAATGATAAATAAATATTATAAGGATGTACTTCTCTATAATGTGACAAAAGATGTATACGATCATTGTAAAAAGTTCCACTAAACTCATTAGCCTGCATATTAATGTGATTGTTTGTGTGTCCTGTACTACGTGGAGGTTGACAAGGCAAAAGAGAAAAAATACCCCCAGCGACAGAGCTGCCCATATGATCCTTTCCAGCTCTGCCCCGCTCCCAGGACTAGGTGGATTTTGAAGATAATTACCCCCAGGGCTTTTTGGGTAAAAAAAGCCCCGCAGGAACTCATTTGCATATTAGACCACACACCCTGAAATCACAATTGTTTCACCAGCAGGAATTCATTTGTATTTTAGACGACACCCCCTGACGCCAAGCTAGCCGGAACTGCGTTCCTGTGCGTTCCTACTCAAAAAAAAAAAAGGCCCTGTTTACCCCTCTTATCATAATTAAGTGATACTGAAGAAAACCTCCCCTTTTAGCTACTAGGATTGCGAACACGGTAGTGAATAAGGAGTAACTTAAGGAAATTCTCATTGCTTTAAGAAAGGTGTTCAGCATGTGGGTAAAAGCTTCTGAACTTAAAAATAACTGTTCTTATTCCACTTATCGCATTTCGCATGCTAATAATTTGCAACCGTTATTTATTTAGAATGTCTCTATCCCACACTTGTAGCTAAAAGTGTTCGTAGATGCAGGGAGATCGATGACAGAGTTCTGGAAGCTTCTATGAGGAAGTTGACATTTTTTTTTTCTTTCCTTACTTCAAAGTGCCTCCACCAGACTGCAGACTTGGAAACAGTTCATGGGACAGAACAAAAGTAACTGGCCCTTCAAATGTTTCTTCAGTTCAAAATATGAGCCTAGTTGGGGGGAGGGGAAAACACTTGGCGATTTGGAAGTCTTATGTGGAGGTCTTTCCAAGTTTTGCTACCAGAGAGGTGCTTTTGCATGAAGACTGCCAAGAACTGCCAAGAACTTGGGGGATTTGCACACAATACCAAACCAAGAAGCTGCATTAACCTGAGTCAGACCATCGTCTATCAAGTTCAGCGTTGAAGAAGCCTGGGTCGCGGGGTGGAATTCTAGTAGGAGCTCCTTTGCATATTAGACCACACACCCCTGATGTAGCCAATCCTCCGAAAGCTTACAAAAAAGAGCCTTGTAAGCTCTCAGAGGATTGGCTACATCAGGAGGGTGTGGCCTAATATGCAAAAGAACTCCTGCTAGCATTCCACCCCTGCCTGGATGGGAGATGACTGAGAGGCGATACCACAGCTATATTCAAGTCTTTGAAGGCCTGTCATATAAAGGATGGAGCGGAGTTGTTTTCTGTTGTCCCAGAAGGTCGGACCGGAACCAATGGGTTGAAATTAAATCAAAAGAGTTTTTGGATAAACATTGGGGGAAACTTCCTCACAAAGTTGTTACTCTTCCTCGATGGAACAGGCTTCCTTGGGAGGTGGTGGGTTCTCCTCCTTTGGAGGTTTTGAAAGAGAGACACGATGGCCATCTGACAGCCATGCTGATTCTGCGAATTTAGGCAGGTCACAAGAGGGAGGACAGGAAGGAGTGAGACAGTACTTGGCTCTCGTGGCCCTTTCTTACTTGCCCAGTGTAATGCCAGTCATATGTGAGCATCAACGCTTTTAACATGGCTAAAATATCCAACAAAAAGTTATGGGCGATCACCGCTTTGGGATCAAAAAATAATTTCCCTCTAGGCCAGATTGGCCGAGGGATCCTGGAGGTTTTTCGCCTTCCTCTGGGCATAAAGCAGGGATCACTGGGGGGAGCGGGAAGGAAGACAGCTGTGAATTTCCTGCATTGTGCAAGGGGTTGAACTAGATAATCCTTGAGGTCTTTTCCAGCTCTACATTTCTGCTTCTGTACCTGCTCTGACTGGCAGCAGCTCAATAGAATCTCAAGCAGAGTCCTGTCACATCAGCAAATAACTGATTCTTTTAACTGGAGATGCCAGTAACTATCCTGGGCCCTTTCGCAAGTCGGTCCCCTAGTTGATTTATGAGGAAACTAATATAAATGTTACCAGGGCCGGCTCACCCACTAGGCAAAATAGGCGGTTGCCTAGGGTGCTGGGAGGCGCCGAATTGGGCCCCCTCCTCCCGGTGCCAAAGACAACCGCCTAGTTTGCCTCCCTCCCCCCTCCCCCACCCCCTGCCCCTGCCACCGCCGCCGTGCTTCGCTCGCTCGTCCCCCTGAAGCTCGCAGCAGCTTAAGAGACTTGCTTCGCTCCCCCCTCACTTCCCATTCCATCCGTCTCTTAACAAAACACACAGGCGCTGGCTGTGAGAAGCCAGTAGGACTCAGTTTTAGTTGTGGCGAGCTTCGAAGGGGGGGAGCGAGTGGAGCATGGCAGCGGGGGGTGGGGGTGAGCGGAGTGCGCTGGAGACGGCGGTGGGGTGCCTGCCTAGGGCGCTATTCGCTCTAGAGCCAGTGCTGAATGTTATGTCCATTCACTATGATAGTTGAATGGATCCTTCATGCACAGAGACGGTATACTTTAGTGCCCATGACTGGGAACAGGATAAAATTAGTGCCCAATGTGCTTGCTTTTCACAGACACCCAGGCAATCAGCTTTAGAAACTGAATGCTGAAATGGATGGGTTGTGTACAGGGCTGACTAATCCTTCAGGCACAGTAGGCACAGTGCCTAAAGTCTGCAATACTTTTAGAAACCCACAGAAATGTTTTAATTTTTTATATCCATTGTGTCATTGATCGTCCTTGTTATAGCTTTCCCCCCCTCAAATTCTCATTTCCCTGCTCCTTTCTCTTCCTGCGCCCCTAATTTTATTTAAAAATAAAAACCTATTTTAAAATAAAATGTTTTGATTTCTTTTAAAACCAGAAAACAAAATGAACTTTTAGGGTCAGAGAAAATGTTTTAATTCTCACCCCTCACATCAGGGAAAAAAACACGAAAATGCTTAGGGCCCACAAAAAAATATTGACGTAGTTAAAGCTGCATCAAAAATAATTTTTAATATTGATATTATCACGGTGGGTGGGACCCACAAAGGCAAAAGAGCTTGGGGCCCACCAAAGTCATAATGTGGCCCTGATTCTGTAGCGTTAGGCTCTTCCTGAGAGACTCAGACAGAGAGAACAGCTATGAAACAGAATGGTTTGCTTTATTTTCTAAAGAACAGCAGAGGTGACAGACATCTGGAAAGTGCTATCTTACACAGGGTTGCGGGGGGCAGTGCTTAGATATCTGGAACAGCACCTGGTATGTGAATGGTATTAAATAGCAGCAGTGGTGATAATTGATAAGAGGACTTACGGGAACCACTTTCCTCATTTGCAAATATGCACACCTCAGTATACTGCGTCAGCATTGCTCAGTTTCTGGCAAGATGCTAGGTCCTTATCCAGCAGCACCAGACAGCCCTTAGCTAAATCTCGCCCTGCGGCATAGGAAGCCAGTGCTAGCTGGTTGCTGGGCGTACCTTCCTGGTGCTCCGGTGCCAGCTCAGCTGCCCGCTTGCCCATGGTGAGAATCCCAGCGGCCTGGTTGCTGGAGCCATGGAGGAGGTGGTAGAGCCGGTTCTGGAAGGCCTTGGTGGCCCTGGCGTCGCTCCGCTTGCCGAGGGTCAGAATGCCAGCCGCGTGGTTGCCCATCCCTTGCAGGAGCTCGAGGATGCGGCAGGAGCAGCTCTTCTGGCGGCAACAGTCTGGCACGGCTTGCTTGGCTGCGGTGAAGGGGCACAGCAAGAAGATCAGGAGCAGTGAGGCGCCTCTGTGGAGCTAGCAGGAGACGGAGCAAAGTTAGCCGCTGATGGCTGGAAGAATCGTTGGGTGCAATCATACAAGAGATTTGGCCTGACCTAGCCACGCCACCCCCCCCCCCATCTGGATTTAATGTGCTTGATCACACAAGCGCAGACCCGGCGTGTGGGGCTAATGTGCCCCCCCCGTAGATGATGACAGAGGTGACATCATCAAGCTGGACGCTCAGCACATCCCCTCAACAGTGCCTGCCAAATTCAGTGGGCACTGCATACAGGAAGACCCATTTTTTCTTGACTTTAAGGGGTCGGGGGAGCTCCTCCGACCCCTTAAAGCCAAGAAAAAAACCTCTGCACTTCCCCTCCGCAGCGCTTGCCTAATTCAGAGGGTGCTGCAGATGAGAAGCGAGTCTGAAGTTTGGGGATGATGTGAGCGGGGAGGGGGCGCCCTCACCCCGCCCCTGCTGGGAGCTGGTGCCTAATTTGTCTACTCCCACGTGCCGCTCCACATGAGTGTATCTGCCTCCCAAGTCCTGCCCATACCTACCTCTTCTCAGGATGGGCTGGGACTGGGTTAAATAGCTACCAGGTAGTGAACTTCCAGGTAGCAAAGCTCTAAATCGTATGTAGGGCACATTGCCTGGCTGTCTGAATGGCCAGGAATGCGCTGCATCCACCCCACACCAGCCTGGCATGTGGGTGCCAGCCTGGCATGTGGGTGAGCAGTCTGAAGGCTCCTCTCGTGGATATGTGGCCAGCGCCTCTCCCGACAGCAGGGATGGAGCTGCGTGAATGCCTGGGTACGAATAAAAGAGAACTGGCTTTTTCAGAGCCGGAATAATGCTATGCCTAACCTCCAGTGTGATCACACCCTTTGTGTGTTTCTACCAGAGGAAGAACGGGGAGTGTATTGCCCCACTCTGTCTTCAAGGAAAGCATAGCCCAATGGTCATTTTCCTGCTGACTGAACTAGGGACTTTCGCTATTACAGGCTGGATTTATTCCCCACCCTTCACTTGGAGTCTCAGGCTGTCTTACAGTCTCCTTCCCTCCCCCTCCCCACAACAGACACCCTGTGAGGGAGGTGGAGCTGAGAGATCTTTGAGAACTGTGATTGTCCCAAGGTTGACCAGCTGGCTTTATGTAGAGGCGTGGGGAGGAATCAAACCCGGTTCTCCAGATTAAAGTCCACCAATCTTAACCAGCCACCCTGAGCATGCCTCAGTGGGGAGGGCAGGATATAAGTTTAAATAAATAAATAAATACACACACACACACACTCCAAACTGGCTTTGTAGTAGAGCACACAAAACCAAAATCTCTTGAGTTAAAGAATTAAAGATATGCAACAGTGGTGACAGAAAGTGTCATTAAGTTAACAGATCTTGCGTGCACACGCTTGTTTAGAAACATCCTGTTTTATTGGCTTAAACTAATATCTACCTACCCATGGATTCTTTGCAAGAGAAGTAGTAGTAATAGAAGAAGACGATGACCATAGATTTATACCCTGTCCTTCTCTCTTTCAGTCTCAGAGCGGCTTACAATCTCCTTTATCTTCTTCCCCCACAACAAACACCCTGTGAGGTGGGTGGGGCTGAGAGAGCTCTCCCAGAAGCTTCCCTTTCAAGGACAACTCTGTGAGAGCTATAGTTCACCCAAGGCCATTCCAGCAGCTGCAAGTGGAGTAGTGGGGAATCTAAACTGGTTCTCCCAGATAAGAGTCTGCACACTTAACCACTACACCAAACTGGCTAATAACTAATAATTCATAAGTAATCCAACAGAAACAGACCAGTCGGGTGCAGTCTACCTTCTGCCAGCCGTGATTAAAGTTAATCAAATGTGTTTTTTAATGTGAAAAAATCGAAATCTTACATTAGAAAAAAAAATAAAGGGTTAAAAAAGTTCTTAAATCAAAGCAGTTCTGAGATAAGAGGGCAGATGGACAGAAATGAAAAGTTTTCATAAGGATCCTTGCACAGTGATGAATTCTGTTTATCTTATCGAGAAAAATGTCAGGAGCAAAATGCGATGTAGCCGACGTAATCATTCAAGTTGATGAATCCCCAAGCAGGGTTTCAGAAGCATCTCTCCAAAAAAAAAAATAAATGAGCGGCAAAATGGAGTTTCAGTGTAAGGAAGGGTATAATGATGTGCATTGGGGGGCAAAAAAGAAATCCAAACTATATAAATGCTGATGAGATCAGAGCTGGCTCTGGCTGTACGACAGAGAAGTCTTGGGATCATAAGGCAATGTTCACTGAAAATGTCAGATTAATATATTATCATTGGTTGTGGAGAAGGCAGAATTCTTATTAGGAACGGAGCTGAAAACGAAGACGCATGCATCCTAATGGCATTATCTACGGCCCTCCAGTGGCTCTGTTTAGAATTCTGTGTGCAGACTTCTAAATCCAAAAGGAGACCGAAGCACAAGGGAAAAGACAGAAAAGAGCAATCAATGGGCTGGAAGTTCAAGGTTTTTAAAATTCAGCATAAACCAGCTGCGGTGAGTATCTTAAGTATGAGAAAATTTTCTCTCACACAACACTGAAATGCCACGTCGCTTATTAAAACCAATTGGTGGCCGTACATAAGTCATGCTTCACTCTATATGTCACCGAATTCACCACAATGAGGTGCGCCGGATACTTTTTAAAAAGGATCAGTCAACCGCCATGGTATCTGTGGCTATTCACCTTTATAGCAAACAGGAATTCTGAACTTAAAGTCACTAGAGCTCATGGTTCCAGGTGCTATGGACAATTGAGGGAAAAGCTTTTGATTTCAAACCCCTTTTTGATTTTGTGAGAGAAAACTGGCTGGTGTTTGGGGGTGGGGGAAGAATGTTAGGCCAGATAGGACCCAAGTGTTCCCTCTAAACTGAGTTCATGTGAGCTGGCTCATGGTTTTTTAGCCTCTGGCTGACACACATTTTTGTCTTAGCTTGGCCTGCTCAGGAAGGATGGCCCCAGAGCACACTAATTTATGCAATAGCTCTCAACTTTAACGCCAGTAACTCACAAAGTAGAATTTTTGCTCACAAAACTCCACAGCTTAGAAAGCACCCGTCGAAAATTCTTTTAGAGAACCCAAGTAAAAATTCTCCTTTTCTCTTCTCCCTTCCCTTTCCATTCCCCGTTTTGAAAATCTCCCTCCCCACCTTTTTCGGCTCATTTGGTTACCTGTTTCCGATATCGTCCTCCAGGATTTCTTTCCTGTTGGGAATAACTCCTTCCATTCAACAAGTCTTTCCAAAGAACCCACAAACCTGTCTTATGCTGAATCAGACCCTTGGTCCACCAAAGTCTATATCATCAGACTGACAGGAGTTCTCCAGGGTCTCAGGCAGAGGTCTTTCACATTAGCTGCTGCCTGGTCCTTTATGGAGATACCAGAAATTGAACCAGGGACCTCCTGAACATCTCCTAGGTAAGCTTTCCTTACAGTAGCTTTCTCAACCACCCCGCCCTATCTCACCTGCTCCTTGGCTCCCCTTCCCTACTATATTGTCTCTGCCCGTTTCTTAGACCTGCACCTTTCCCTTCCATCAAAGCCTTTGGAGTAGGCACAGCAATGCTCCTGTGCTCTGTCACATAGTGGCAGAAAATCATGGAAATCCCCAGGGCTTTTTTTTTTTGTAGGAGGAACATAGCCAACCCTCCAAGAGTTTACAGGGCTCTTATTACAAAAGCCCCGTGGCGCAGAGTGGTAAAGCTGCAGTACTGCAGTCGGAGCCCTTGGCTCACAACCTGAGTTCGATCCCAGTGAAAGCTGGTTCAGGTAGCCGGCTCCAGGTTGACTTGAATCAGTTCCGCAGGGCTTGCAAAACCATCCTCTTTCAGCTTGCTTTCAAGATAGAACCCAGCTAAATTGACTTTTAGCCATCTAGCCATCTTATACATGATTGTGAACTGTAGCACCTTAACTATTAACTTATAACAGCTGTTTTATCTATTTTAACCTAATCTATAACGGTAATTTAATTGTATTTTAATTTGTCTTTTGTCTCGATTGTATTTTATTGAAATCATGGTTGTCCCATGTCTGTGAGCCGCCCCGAGCCTGCCTTCGGCGGGGGAGGGCAGGATACAAAAATAAATTTACCTTACCTTACCTTACCTTACCTTACCTTACCTCAGCCTTCCATCCTTCCGAGGTCGGAAAATGAGTACCCAGCTTGCTGGGGGGGGGAGTGTAAATGACTGGGGAAGGCAATGGCCAACCACCCCGTCAAAAGTCTGCCGTGAAAACGTGAAAGCAACGTCACCCCAGAGTCGAAAACGACTGGTTCTTGCACAGGGGACTACCTTTACCTTTAGTGTAAGTTCTTGGAGGATTGGCTGCATCAGGGTGTGTGGTCTAATATGCAAAGCAGTTCCTGCTACAAAAAAAACCCTTGAAGTCCCAAACAGGCAAGAGATTATCTTGTATTGCACCAACTTTAGGTTGATGCAAGCTTCTGTGCTGGACAGCATTCTTCTGATGGTTCTGCAGTACTCTAAAAGATACCAAGCTTCTGTACGGAGTCATCTAAGGGCCAAACTACCTTTTGGAACTGTGGCACCGTAACATCTAGTTCAACTCTAACAGATTGCTTTTTTAAAAAACTTGCTTTGCGTTTCTGCTTCTCCTGCTCCGGCTGGCATACATGTGCCCGTCTGCAGCTTCTGTCCGGAGGTTTCCCATCTCGTACACCCCTCTACTCAGTTTGGCAGCTCCAACCTAACATAACCATTACCTTAGTATTGTGGGTCTCCATATCTTGCGGGAATCTTCAGGTCCCCCAGTGGCCTCGTGTCATAACCTTCCAGGGATGGAAGTTCTCTGCAACTGCTCCCTTAGGCGGAGGATTTATAGGGGCTCTGAGGGGCATCGGACACCTCCCTCGTTCTCATTCACATCCTTCTCAATTGCAGTGCCACAAATAATACATTTCCTTCCCCCCCCACCCCGGCCAAACCCTGTAGGCTGGAACAGAAAAGAGAGGAAGGATCCTTTTGTATGCCGTTCCTTAGAAACAGGCCAAGACGTCTACCTGGCTTTGTTGATTTCCCCCCACTGCTAATTAATCTGTCTGAGGAACTCGGCAGACGGTCCCTGAGCCACAAAAGCGGCCGAAGACTCGGCTGGGATAATGAGAGGGGCCGCACTTGTTTTCGGGGACCCATTACGCTAATTACCTCAAAAGCGCTGAAGAAGCGAGAGGTGGCCTTTCTGTTGCTCTATCCTGGCACATGGGGTTGGCATACTTCCTTGGCGGCACATGGCACCCATAGAATGTGTGGATGGATGCTTTGCGGGGCGGTCACCATGCCACCCCCAGGTCCTGATTCTGCTTCTCTGCTTCCCAAAGAGAGGATTCCCAAATTAGGGGGCAAAACACCATGAAATGAAGGACATAAAAATGTGAAACAAAATGTTCTTTTCTGGGCAACAGCTAGGTCTGTGAAGAAGACTGCAGAAGAAGACTGCAGATTTATACCCCGCCCTTCTCTGTGAACCTGAGACTCAGAGCTGCTTACAATCTCCTATATCTTCTCCCCCCGCAACAGACATCCTGTGAGGTGAGTGGGGCTGAGAGGGCTCTCACAGCAGCTGCCCTTTCAAGGACAACTCCTGTGAGAGCTCTGGCCTGACCCAAGGCCATTCCAGCAGCTGTAAGTGGAGGAGGAGGGAATCAAATCCAGTTCTCCCAGATTAGTCCGCACACTTAACCACTACACCAAACTGGTGTGCAAGAGGTTGTGCAGAAACAAAGATCTACCACCCGAGCCCTGCTGTCTCTGCCCTTGGCTTGAGAGAGGAGGTAGGTGGCAACTGGAGATAGACTTTTTTGGTAGTGGCCCCTGACTTGTGGAACATCCTTCCCTGCTGAGGTTCGTCTGGTGTGTCTGCCGGTCTCATCGAGGCTCCAGGTCAAAACGTTTCTGCTCACCCAGGCTTTTAAGTAAGTGTTTCTTTCAACATCATTTTAGTGTGCTTTTCGTCTGTTATTTTTAAAGTTGCTATTTTAAGCTGCTCAATGGCCTGTGTTTTTATGCCATGGCTGAGCTTGTAATGCTTGTTTTTAATTCATTGCTTTTGTTTTTTATCACATTTTATTTTGGAAACCACCTCAGGCAAGTTCCCTGGAGGGGCAGCTTCAAAGTTTGTGAAATATATAAGTAAACAAAAGTGAAACAAAGTTTCATCCACATTCGAAAAGCAGCAAAATCCCAATTTCTTTTTTAAAAGGCTTTTCGGATTTGATTTTTACCAATCCAACTCCGAGACAAACAAAAACAAACTTCACTCTTCCATCTTCTTCATGGAAGTTTGAAACACCTCTCCGTCTGAAACCATCACTGTTGATGGCAAATTTCGGATCGCATATTGGCCAATAAATGGGTTGGATTTTGTATAAGACCATTGCTATAAAGAGCCCCGTGGCGCAGAGTGTTAAAGCTGCAGTGCTGCAGTCCTAAGCTTTACTCACGACGTGAGTTCGATCCCCGGTGGAAGCTGGGTTTTCAGGTAGCCGGCTCGAAGTTGACTCAGCCTTCCATCCATCCGAGGTCAGTAAAATGAGTCCCCAGCTTGCTGGGGGGGGGGGAGTGTAGATGACTGGGGAAGGCAATGGCAAACCACCCCGCAAAAAGGTCTGCCGTGAAAACGTTGTGAAAGCGACGTCACCCCCGAGTCGGAAACAACTGGTGCTTGCACAGGGGACCTTTCCTTTTCCTCTTGCTATAAAAACTGTATTCAGATTGAACTGGCTTGCTCTGAGCAGGACTCCGGATTGTATGGAGACTGTGACTTGAGTGGTGGGAGGCACTGGACCCCTCCCCAAGGACAGACATAAGGGAACCCTAAAGTTCTGGTCCCAGAAACATGCAGCGTCTAATTTGACACAATGAGCGTTTTCACACATGCTAATTTAATGCAGTTCCAATCCACTTCAGCGACGGTTTTCAAGTGGATCTTGCCATTTCACACGGTAAAATCCAGTTGCAAAGTGCACTGAAGGTTGATTGAATGTCGTTATTCAGCGTGTATGACTTTGGTACAAATGCTTAGCAGATGTGCAAAAGTTCTTTAGATGACGCATCAAAAATTTTTTGCACACTTGCTATGGATCCTCAGCAAGTCATTGCAAAGGATTATGGGGTAGCACACACTCAAGCTCATGCTGGACATGAACAATGTGTATTCAACCGACCTATTGTCCTACTTGGACTGAGGGTCAGGAAGTTCCATCACATAAAATGCAAATGGCAATCCCATGCAACCTTCATTTGATAGATAGATAGATAGATAGATAGATAGATAGATAGATAGATAGATAGATAGATAGATAGATAGATAGATAGATAGATAGATAGATAGGTGATAGATAGATAGATAGATGATAGATAGATAGATAGATAGATAGATAGATAGATAGATAGATAGATAGATAGATAGATAGATAGATAGATGATAGATAGATAGATAGATAATGATAGATAGATTATAGATGATAGATAGATAGATAGATGATAGATAGATAGATAATAGATGATAGATAGATAGATGATAGATAGATAGATAGATAGATAGATAGATAGATAGATAGATAGATAGATAGATAGATAGGTGATAGATAGATAGATAGATAGATAGATAGATAGATAGATAGATGCTAGATAGATAGATAGATAATGATAGATAGATTATAGATGATAGATAGATAGATGATAGATAGATAGATAGATAATAGATGATAGATAGATAGATGATATAGGTGATAGATAGATAGATAGATAGATAGATAGATAGATAGATAGATAGATAGATAGATAGATAGATAGATAGGTGATAGATAGATAGATAGATAGATAGATAGATAGATAGATAGATAGGTGATAGATAGATAGATAGATAGATAGATAGATAGATAGATAGATGATAGATAGATAGATAGATAGATAGATAGATAGATAGATAGATAGATAGATAGATAGATAGATAGATTTATTGTCATTGTTCTCAAAAAAAGAAAATGAGAGCAACGAAATGAGGTGCTCTTCCACAAACATACCAACATTCATACCACAAACATTCCCCATTTGCCTTGGGGCCATACAGGAAAGTGAAAGGGAGTTTAACTCTTCAACATCCTTTCAGTTTTGTTGCTCAGCACTGGGCTCCCTGATTTATTTTTTTAGCATTTAAAAGGTCTGGGGGGGGGGTTGCTTTTAAAATACACATCTTTTCTCTTTAAAAATGCAAGTGACAAAGCAGGGAGCTTATTTTGGAATTGCAAAACCAAATGGAAGTTGATGGGTTCAATTCTCCCTTCTTTGCTGGGCTCTTAGAAGAAGAAGATATTGGATTTATATCCCGCCCTCCACTCCGAAGAGTCTCAGAGCGGCTCACAATCTCCTTTACCTTCCTCCCCCACAACAAACACCCTGTGAGGTGGGTGGGGCTGGAGAGGGCTCTCACAGCAGCTGCCCTTTCAAGGACAACCTCTGCCAGAGCTATGGCTGACCCAAGGCCATTCCAGCAGGTGCAAGTGGAGGAGTGGGGAATCAAACCCGGTTCTCCCAGATAAGAGTCCAGACACTTAACCACTACACCAAACTGGCTCTTAGGCAAGCTGAGGGTGCATGAGCCTAGTTTGCATTTGTTTGAGTCCAGCGTGTGACCTCAGATTCACTGAACACTTAACTGGTTTCCGCACACTAAGCAAAGATCCATTGACAGAATAGGCTGTGATCACACACACCTTTAAAGCCCTATATGGCCTGGGACCTGCCTACCTGAAGGACCGTCTCTCCCCACATGTTCCCCAGAGAGTACTGAGGTCGGGAACTCAAAACCTTCTCGCTATCCCTGGGCCAAAAGAAGCCCGCCTTAAATCGACTAGAGACAGGGCCTTTTCTGTTATGGCCCCTACATGGTGGAATCAGCTGCCGGGGGAGGTGAGGGCCCTGCGGGACCTTATCCAGTTCCGCAGGGCCTGTAAGACAACCCTCTTCTGGCTAGCTTACACCTAACTGAGATGGGAAACAAATGTAGCTTACTAGACTCTTGCTATTTATACTGTTATAAGATTTGATGTTTTAAGGTTTTAAGGTGGTTAAGTGTGCGGACTCTTATCTGGGAGAACCGGGTTTGATTCCCCACTCCTCCACTTGCAGCTGCTGGAATGGCCGTGGGTCAGCCATAGCTCTGGCAGGAGTTGTCCTTGAAAGGGCAGCTGCTGTGAGAGCCCTCTCCAGCCCCACCCACCTCACAGGGTGTCTGTTGTGGGGGAGGGAGATAAAGGAGATTGTGAGCCGCTCTGAGACTCTTCGGAGTGGAGGGCGGGATATAAATCCAATATCTTCATCTACCTCACAGGGTGTCTGTTGTGGGGGAGGAAGGGAAAGGAGATTGTGAGCCGCTCTGAGACTCTTCGGAGTGGAGGGCGGGATAGAAATCCAATATCACCTTCTTCTTCTAAATGTTTTGACTATTTTAACTGCTTATATATGTAAATGTTAATTCAAATTTTGTTTTATTATCTGTTGTGAGCCGCCCTGAGCCATTTTTGTGGGAAGGGCGGGATACAAATCATAAAATAAATAAACTAAATAATGCATTTTAAATCCACTTTCAATGCACTTTCCAACTGGACTTTGCTGTGTGAAATGGCAAAATCCAGTCGGCAAGTGCACTAAAAGTGGATGAAAAGTACATTACCTAGTGCGTGTGATCAGAATCCATGACAATGAGTGGGAATTTTTTCCTTAAATCGACAGGACTATATATTTATTCATTCATCTTGGACCTGACGAAGTTTTTAAACAACGCACTTTGGATTGACCCACCATTGTCCATATATATATATATATATTTGGAATTCATTCTTGGAATCTGTGTATCCATATATTGGGAATGTATATTTGGAATTAGTGTTTTGTTGTGAATGACTGGCTATCACTAAAATATCCTTATTGTTAAAAAAAAGAAAAGAATCCACAACAATACTCAGTGGTTAGCTGCGTAGAGCGGACAGCGGATTCTGATGTCTGGGTGAGAGAGAGGGAAGGAGCATAATTCAAGGAGACAACAAAATGAAAGAGAATCTCAGGCTTTATTGTCAACAGAATCCAGCCTTTCTCAATTCCAGAACAAGTCGTTTTGAGTCTGATAAGTGGGGGGACAGAAACTGGTCGTAGTATCACAACCTCGCCTCCCTGCATCCCACCACGACTGCCCTAACCATAGGAAAGGGAAAAGGGAGATGGGTGTATAGCACTAAAATGAAAGTTTGCCGAAATCCACAGCTTGGCAACATTTGCATCCAATATGTCAAATAGCAAGACCTTCACATTTGATTTTGAGGGTCAGCCTTTGGTTTGGGGTGCGTGGGGTGGGGACCCCCCCAGTAATGACATTAACTTACCAGAGTCTGCATTTTACAGCCTGTTTTTCTTCTTTTAAAAACCAAAACAGCAGCATCCACCCACAACCCCTAAATTTAACAATAATTAAGAACACAGTGAAAAATTCCAGTTAGTCAAATTAAAAATCTTGAGTTTTTTTCTTTAACAAGCAATGACATCTGATACCCTCCAAATCCTACCTAACAAATCCTTTTTAGGACAAAGTTCAAGTCCAGCGGCATCTTTAGAAGAAGAAAACTGCAGATTTATACCCTGCCCTTCTCTCTGAATTAGAGCGGCTTACAATCTCCTTTGTCTTCTTCCCCCACAACACACACCCTGTGAGGTGGGTGCGACTGAGAGAGCTCTCCCTCCTGGAAGCTACCCTTTCAAGGACAACTCCTGTGAGAGCTATGGCTGACCCAAGGCCCTTCCAGCAACTGTAAGTGGAGGAGGAGGGGATCAAACCCGGTTCTCCCAGATAAGAGTCTGCACACTTAACCACTACAGGGGAAGAAGGTCTATGAGAGCTATGGCTGACCCAAGGCCATGCCAGCAGCTGTAAGTGGAGGAGGAGGGGATCAAACCCGGTTCTCCCAGATAAGAGTCCGCACACTTAACCACTACACCAAACTGGCCAGCAAAGACCAACGAAGTTTTATTCTGCGTAGAAGCTTTTGTGTGCAGGCATACTTCTTCATATACATTGAAGAACGGTGCATACACACGAAAGCTTATACTCAGAATTAAATGTCGTTGCTCCTAAAGGTGCCGCTGGATGCAAACTTTGTTCTGCTGCTTCAGACCAATGTAACTTCCTCACCTAAATCTAAATTGTTTTGGGCTCTGACTAGCAGCTTAATAGGTGAGGGGTGGGGAAAAGAACTATTGAGAACCCTTTTCTGTAGGCCTCCCTTCTCTCCAGTCCTTGTGCTCCGAGGAGGTCCACAGATCAGTGGATTGTCTGTCCTTGCTAGGATTCATTCCAAGGATTCTGGAACCTTGCATGTCCCACCTCTGGCTTCCACCTCCACCCTGCTAGTGAACAAGGTTTCCGGATTCAGAGGGGGGAGGAGGAAAGGCTGTTAATTAGGGTCAGCCTAAGAAAATGCAAAGAGCAGATTCCTCTTGCCAGGAAGGAAGTGACTTGCCTATCCAGGGGTGGAATTCTAGCAGGAGCTCTTTTGCATATTAGGCCACACACCCCTGATGTAGCCAATCCTCCAAGAGCTTACAAAAAAGAGCCTCGTAAGCTCTTGGAGGATTGGCTACATCGGGGGGGGGTGTGGCCTGATATGCAAAGGAGCTCCTGCTAGAATTCCACCCCTGCTCCTATCAGTCCTGTGTGCTGAGCTCTCATGGTTCACCTTTGCTTTGGGACTTGAACAAGATACAGGAAGCCCCTGAGCCAACAGCCCATTCTGGATGAAAGCAGGAGACAGCAGGGAGATCAAGCAAGGATGGCCCTCTCCTCACATTAACAGACCAGAACGCAGGATGCTCTTGCTATGCGGTCCTAAATGGAGTTACTCCCTTCTATGTCTGCTGACTTCAACGGCCTTAGGAGAGGTGGTAACTGTGCTTAGGACTGCATGGTCTAGGGTTGCCAATCCCCAGGTGGGGGCAGGGGATCTCCAAGTTTGGAGGCCCTCCCCCCACTTCGGGGTCATCAGAAAGCGGAGGGGAGGGAAATGTCTGCTGGGCACTCCGTTATTCCTTATGGAGACTTATTCCCATAGAAAATAATGGAGAATTGATCTGCAGGTATCTGGGGCTCTGGGAGGGGGGCTGCTTTTTGAGGTCGAGGCACCAAATTTGCGGCATAGCATCTGGTGCCTCTCCTCAAAACGCCCTCCAAGATTCAAAAAGATTGGACCGGGACGTCCAATTCTATGAGCCCCAACAGAAGGTGCCCCATCCTTCATTATTTCCAACGGAGGGAAAGCATTTAAAAGGCATGCAGTCCCTTTCGATGTGATGGTCAGAACTCCCTTTGGAGTCCAATGATGCTTGTCAAAATCTTGCTCCTGGCTCCACCCCAAAGTCTCCTAGCTCCACCCCCAGTCTCCTGGCTCCACCCCAAAGTTTCCTGGCTCCTCCCCCAGTCTCCTGGCTCCACCCCTAAGTCTCCTAGCTCCACCCCCAGTCTCCTGGCTCCACCCCAAAGTCTCCTAGCTCCTCCCCCAGTCTCCTGGCTCCACCCCAAAGTCTCCTAGCTCCACCCCCAGTCTCCTGGCTCCACCCCAAAGTCTCCTAGCTCCACCCCCAAAGTCCCCAGATATTTCTTGAATTGGACTTAGCAACCCTAGCACAGCCAGACCCCTATAAAGGCTTCCTGGTCAGGCTTGCATCTCTGTCACTCAGCTGTTCTTTCAGGCTCCTTTGCTTCCCTCGCCCCCTGCCTCTCCCCTCAAGGTCTCTGAAATCCGCTCTGAAAAAGCTCCCTGGGAATTAACAGAACCGGCAGAGAAACCCGGTAGGCTCCTGCTGTTAACCGCAGGTCGGATTCAACCAGGTGTTTTTGCTCAGCCCTGCCAAACTCCCCTCTTTCTGAGAGCCTCCATTCTACGTGGTGTTCCGTCCGTGCAGGTCCGCCGGTCCAGCACAGACTTACAGGGTGGTCAAAGGGAAGCCCCCCTTTGCTTCCTCAGCAGCAGAAAAACAAGTCAGATCTAACCCAGCGGAGCTTGTGCAGGAGAATTCTTGCGGACCCGCCCCAAAGACCAGATCGCTCACCCATAAAAAGTGTTCAGAATCTGAAACTGCTGCCTTGCGCCTGGCGTCAAAGGTGCCCCCAGCTGCGGCACATACCAACGCTTGAGAAATCAACCAGTTCTCTGTTCTCCCATGCTGGAGGCAACGTTGTGCTTCGTATATCTCTTCTCCAAAACACCCCCGTTGGGTTCAGTGTCTCTGTACAGCCCTCGCTGTGTCCGTGAATTCCCTCCCAGTGGCCTTAATTCGCTCCGAGTCAAGAAGATCCCGTATCGCTGCCTCCTCCTTCCGTCTCCGGGATGGGGTCGAGGACGGCTCGGCTACGGAAGAGGTCTGGGGAGGCGGCTCCGTTCCGCCCTATCCCACAGGACTGGGCGGCATTATGAATCTGCCACAGGGTGTCCAGCGCCTCTGCCTTGGAGTGTTTGAGCAGGTCGGCCTGGCCCTGTGGATGGAGGAAGGATGGCAAAGGTCAAAGGAAAGCAGTCGTGGAGGTCCAACAATCAAAGATCCGGTAATCAGGGTGGAAAAAAAGAGTCTCAACCTTTAGGCCTATAAAAGACATAAGAAGAGCCTTGCTGGATCAGACGCAAGACTGGAATTCTAGAAGGAGCCCTTTTGCATATTAGACCGCACCCCACCCCCGATGTGGCCAATCCTCCAAGAGCTTACAAGGCTCTTTTTTTGTAAGCTCTTGGAGAACTGGCTACATCAGGGGTGTGTGACCTAATATGCAAAGAGCTCCTGCTAGAATTCCACCCCTGATCAGACCAATGGTCCATCTAGTCCAGCATCCTGTTTCACATCCTGTTTCACATGGCAGCCAATCAATTCTCCTGGATGGCCAACAACAGGGCATAGAGACCAAGGCCTTCCCTGATAAGAACATAAAGAGAGCCCTGCTGGATCAAACCAATAGGCCATCTGGTCCAGCATCCTGTTTCATACAGAGGCCAACCAGTTTGTCTGGACAGCCAACAACGGGGCATAGAGGCCAAGGCCTTGCCCTGATAAGGCTTCACCCTGAAAAGAACATAAGAAGAGCCCTGCTGGATCATAAGAAGGGTCCATCTAGTCCAGCATCCTGTTTCACACAGTGGCCTACAACAGCTCATAGAGGCCAAGGCTTTCCTGATAGGAAAATAAGAACCCTGCTGGATCAATCTATCTACTTCAGCATCCTGTCTTACACAGGGGTCAGTCAGTTCCCCTGGACAGCCTACAACAGTGCACAGAGGCTGAGGCTTCCCCTGATAAGAACATAAGAACTCCCCTGCTAGATCTGGGCTTCAGAAGCTTAGTGCCTCATCCTCCATTCGCCACTGTAAAGCAAATGTGTCGGAAGAAAGGTGCACTTGAGGAATCTGAGTCCAAGGAGAGCAAAGATGCCTTGCTCCAAACACTGACAGCAGCCTCAAAGCTGTCCAAAGACTTTGAAAGGGAGTGAGCGGCAGCTAGAAAAATGAGTTATATCCAAGCACTAGGAGGGGATGTTGCATTTGTGCACAAATCTGTCAGAGTTAAGGATTCTTCCGTCTAAAGGCAAGAAAGGAGGAGTCCTTCCCCCATTCCTGCTGTTCCCCAATACAAATGTTCAGGGGTTTTTTTGTAGAAAAAGCCCAGCAAGAACTCATTTGCATATCAGGCCACACACCCCGATGTCACCGTTGTTTCATACAGGGCTTTTTAAAAAGAAAAGGCCCAGCAGGAACTCATTTGCATATCAGACCACACCCCATGACACCAAGCCAGCCGGAACTGCATTCCTGTGCGTTCCTGCTCAAAAAAAGCCGTGCATACGTTCTGGTACACGCACATGCAAGTCCCTGCAAGGCAGAGCTCATGCCGTTGCCAGGGCCTTTCTTTGGAATCAGGTTTCAATGCAAGGGCTCATTCTCAGCACAGATTAAATCATAATAATGAAGAGTGTGCTTCTGGCAATGGACACTGAATAAGTTACGCTCCTCCCCACATGTCTAGACTGGGAAAACCTCAAGTCAAAATGTTTCTAGAAACCTGAACACTGAAGGAGCAATGAGAAAGGTCTACTAAGTTAGGAGGAAAAGGAGACTGATTTGGCTATATAGAGCCAGTATGGTGTAGCAGATAAAGGTGTCTGACTAGGACATCCTTATGTTCTTACAGATCAGGGGTGGCTAAACTTGCTTAGTGCAAGAGCCACATAGAATAAATGTCAGATGTTTGAGAGCCACAAGACATGAATGTCAGGTGTTTTGAGACCCGGAAGGAAGGACGGGGGAGATGGAAAGAAAGCAACTTTAAATGCATTCTGCAAGTCAGCTGACAGGGAGGTAGGGGCTTCGAGAACCACACAATATGTGTGAAAGAGCCACATTTTGGCCACTGCTGTTATAAATAAAAGGAAGTCCTTCACCCAAAGAGGAATTGAATTCACTGCTGCAGGAAGTGGTGGCGGCTACAAGTATAGACAGCTTCAAGAGGGGATTGGATAAACCTATGGAACAGAGTCCATGCGTGGCTATTAGCTACAAGGTATAGATGGAACACTCTGTCAGGGGCAGTGATGCTCTGTACTCTTGATGCTGGGGGGGGGCAACAGTGGCAGGGGTTTGGGGAGTTCTGGCCCTGCTGGTGGACCTCCTGATGGCACCTGGGTTTTGACTGTTGCATGACAATGAATGTCAGACTGGAAGGGCCATTGGCCTGATCCAACATGGCTTCTCTTATATTCTCAGGGCTTTTTCTGTAGCAGGAACTCCTTTGCATATTAGGCCACACACCCCTGATGTAGCCAATCCTCCTGGAGCTTACAATTGACCCTGTACCAAGAGCCCTGTAAGTTCCTGGAGGATTGGCTACATCAGGGGTGTGTGGCCTAATATGCAAAGGAGTTCCTGCTACAAAAAAAGCCCAGTATATTCTTATAGGATCTGGGAAATCCAGGTTCGAATCCCCCCTCTGCCACAGAAGTTTGCTGGATGACCTTGGGCCACCCACACACTCTTAGCCTAGCCAATCTCACAGGGGTTGTTGTGAGGATAAAACGGGGACAGGAGAATGATGTAAGCGGCTTTGGGTCCCCATTGGGGAGAAAGGCGGGATAGAAATAAAGAGATATAGTGGGAATCTCCAGGGTGAAGCCACTCACATAACCAAAACAGGGGCCTTTCTTTGCATCACAATCTCAGTTTTGCTAAATGCAGCACGTGGATTGCAGCAAGTTCAATGTGGCGTCAGCTGTCAGTCTTGTTCTCCCCGGCTGCACTAAAATTGGCTGTCTTGCCTTTTAATTGAAAGCAGCGTGCATCTTTTCCATCCACTGACATGCTGCAATTTTATTTTATTTCTATACCGCCCTCCCCTGGAGGGCTCAGGGCAGTGTACAATGTCATTTAAACAGTGGTCCCCAACCTTTTTGGCACCAGGGACCGGTTTTGTGGAAGACAATTCTTCCATGGACCGGGGGTGGGGGGGAGGTTTTGGGATGGTACAATTGTGCACTTTATTTTGGTGTGGTGGTTAAATGTGCGACTCTTATCTGCAGCGTCCGGGTTTGATTCCCCACTCCTCCACTTGCAGCTGCTGGGATGACCTTGGGTCAGCCACAGCTCCCACAGAGCCCTTGAAAGGGCAGCTGCTGTAAGAGCTCTCTCAGCCCCACCCACCTCGCAGGGCGTCTTTTGCGGGGGAGGAAGATAAAGGAGATTGTGAGTCAATCTGAGATATGGAGTGGAGGGCAGAATATAAATCCAATGTCATCGTCTTATTATTATTACTACACTGTAATATATAATGAAATAATTATACAACTCACGGCCCGGTTGCTAACAGGCCACAGACCGGTATTGGTCCACAGCCCAGGAGCGGGGGACCCCTGGTTTAAAACAGTTTCAAAGGCATATACAGGGCTTTTTTTGTAGCAGGAACTCTTTTGCATATTAGGCCACACACCCCTGATATAGCCAATTCTCTGGAGCTTACAAGGCTCTTAGTACAGGGCCTACTGTAAGCTCTTGGAGGACTGGGTGCATCAGAGGGGTGTAGCCTAATATGCAAATGAGTTCTGATACAAAAAAAAGGCCTGGGCATATGTATTTAATCTGAAACCCCTGCAGAATTAAATCTTAAGAACATCCTGATGGTGCAGATAAATTATGAATTCCTCTTATTGGGGAGTGGGGGTGGAAATCCCTGCTCTCCTACACCATAGGCCTGGTGGGACATCTCTTATTTTGTAGGCCCTGCGGAACGGCCTCAACTCACACAAGGCGCAGATGTCACCTGGTAGAGAGTTCCACCAGGCAAGAGCCGGGGCCGAAAATGCATTTGTTAAAAATGCAGATATTAATAAACAAACAAACAAAATCCCAGAAGCTTTGGGACAACGATGGAAGGGAGTTAGATGTATTGGTGAGATTACAGGTGTGAGCTAACCGACACAGTCCACGACTCAATTCCACCCCCCCCACCAAAAAAATTAAACCCCTAAAAGGCAGTGCAGCAAATTTATTCACAACTTGGTTTCAGAGGCCCAGCAGATGGCGCTTCTGTCTGCAACCCACACTGTGCAGCCCCTTGGAGTGAATGTGGCAGAGAGCCCTTTTAAAATTTCCCCTATTAATATATCTGTTTACTCAGGCTTCGGAGAGCACGGGATGGATTTCAGCAGCAGGAGAAATGCACCCTCTGCTGGCTGTAAAAGTCAACAGTTTAGAAATCAGTGTCAGTGGTGGGAAATGCCCTCCAGTCTTAGCTGACTTGTGGCAGCCCCAGTGGAGGATGAGAAGGAGGAAGAGGATGAGAAGGAGGATGAGAAGGAGAAGGAGGAGGAAGAGGAGGAGAAGGAGGAGGAGGAAGAGGAGGGGGGAGGAGGAGAAGGAGGAGGAGAAAGAGAAGGAAGAGGAGGAGGAGAAGAAATTGGATTTATATCCCGCCCTCCACTCCGAATCTCAGAGTGACTCACAATCTCCTTTACCTTCCTCTCCCACACCCTGTGAGGTGGGTGGGACTAAGAGGGCTCTCCCAGCAGCTTCCCTTTCAAGGGCAACTCCTGCGATAGCTATGGCTAACCCAAGGCCATTCCAGCAGGTGCAAGTGGAGGAGTGGGGAATCAAACCTGGTTCTCCCAGATAAGAGTCCACACACTTAATCACTACACCAAATCCTTAATCCGCGCTCACAACTGGGGGTTTTTTTTGTAGCAGGAGCTCCTTTGCATTTAAGGTCACACACACCCTGATGTAGCCAATCCTCCAAGAGCTTACAGGGCTCTTAGTACGGGGCCTACTGTAAGCTCTTGGAAGATTGGCTACATCAGAGGCCTGTAGCCTAATATGCAAAGGAGTTCCCGCTACAAAAAAAGCCCTGTGAGTCACAACCAAGAAGATTTCCAGACTGGGTTCCCGACAAGCAGCAGGGTCTTAGCATTTGTCCCAGTTCATCCCACTCTGGGGTCACAGCAAGCCCAGGAACTGGGAGGTCGCAGGAAGAGGCTGTAGCTCAGTAGGTTTTGTGTGTAAAAGCCCCAAGGTAAGTGTTTGGCATCTTCACATACCAGAAGACAGGTTGCAGAACTAGCAAATGCCACTAGCTGAAGTATGTGGGTTGGATCCCGTCAAATTTTCCAATGGTGAAAGAGGAAGAAGTAGTCCCTTTTTTACCACTACCAGGGGTTTTTTTGTAGCAGGAACTCCTTTGCATATTAGGCCACACCCACCCTGATGTAGAGCACTCACTGGAGAAGATTCTGCTGCTGGGAAAGACAGAAGGCAAAAGAAGAGGAAAGGAAAGGTCCCCTGTGCAAGCACCGGTCATTTCTGACTCAGGGGTGACGTTGCTTTCACGTTTTCACGGCAGACTTTTTCGGGGTGGTTTGCCATTGCCTTCCCCAGTCATCTATACTTTACCCCCAGCAAGCTGGGTACTCATTTTACTGACCTCAGAAGGATGGAAGGCTGAGTCAACCTCGAGCCGGCTACCTGAAAACCCAGCTTCTGCCGGGGATCCAACTCAGGTCGTGAGCAGAGCTTAGGACTGCAGTACTGCAGCTTTAACACTCTGCACCACAGGGCTCTTTTAGCAAAAGAAGAAGAGGATGGCAAAAGATAAGATGGCTGGACAGCATTACTGATGTAACTAACACGAATTTGAGCAGACTTCAGGGGATGGTAGAGGACAGGAAGGCCTGGCGTGACTTGGTCCATGGGGTCGCAAAGAGCTGGACTCGACTGTGCGACTGAACAAAAACACCCTGATGTAGCCAATTGTCCTGGAGCTTAAAGTAGGCCCTGTAATAAAAGCCCTGTAAGCTTCAGGAGGACTGGCTATATCAGGGGTGTGTGGCCTAATAGGCAAAGGAGTTCCTGCTACAATAAAAAGCCCTGACCACTACAAAGAATATCCTAAGGAATATAGGATGGGATGGGAGCTACAGTCAGTAGGAGAATCAGACGGGATCAAGAAGAAAAATGGGTAAGATCCAACCTCTGGAGATCCACTGTCAGCCACAGTTGACAGGGCTAGCTAGACCAATGATCTGAATAAAAATTACACATTCACATATGGAGTTTGACTTCTAATTCTTAGGAGGAGACCAAACTACAGTTCCCATAGTGCTTTGGAAGGGCAAGCAAGCCGGTTACACCTTTGACCTGGATTAAATCTGGAGAGCAGATGTTTCCAAATAATCACTCTTCCTCTCGCTCACAGGCTGCATAGAGGCGATCTTTTTAGAGAAGCGATAAGCACACTCCACCCCGCCCCCTCCTTAGCTTGCTGACTGTTCAAGGCCTGATTCTGCACTGATAACAGGATAAATTGGTCAAACGAAACAGATGGGCATGAGAGCATTGCTGCCTTTAGGCAAAAAAATCATACGCTGCTTTGCCTCCGTTTTTAAAAATCAAGAGTGTGTGTGTGGGGAGGGGGGAGGGAGGAACGGGCAAACTCCAATTCTGCAAACCACCTCTTGAAAAACATAAAATTCCTTTTACATGGTGGAAGAGGGTTTTGTGTCTCTCATTTTTCAATGACGTGCATCCATCCCAACATAGGACACTTTACAAGTATGTACAACTCGCTCAGAACATAAGAAGAACGAGCCCTGCTGGATCAGACCAATGGTCCATCTAGTGCAGCATCTCGTCTCCCACAGTGACCATCCAGTTCCTCTGGAGGGCCAACAACAAGGCAGAGAGGCTGAGGCCTCCCCCTGATAACATACAAACTAGCCAATGGACCAACTAGCTGGATCAAGCCAATGGACCATATAGTCCAGCATCCTGTTTCATACAGTGGTCAACCAGTCCTTCTGGAGGGCCAACTGCAGGGCAGAGAGGCTGATGTCTTCTGATAGGAACAAAGAGCCATGGCTTTTTTCTGGGGGAACACAGCGGAATGGAATTCCAGGTCCTCTTTGTGGAAACAAAATTCTCCAAAAATGTTTAAAAGCTTGTGAGAGGCATCCATGTGTTTCTCCTTCATTTACCTCTTGAGAGTTCTGGCACCTCTTTTTCCAGGAAAAAAAAGCTGCAAGAAGAGCCGTGCTGGATCAGATCAGCTGACCGTTTTGTCCAGCATCTTGTCTCTCACTGTGGCCATCCAGTTCCTCTGGAGAGCCAATACCGGGGCATAGAGGCTGAGGCCTTTGCCTGATAAGAACATAAGAACTAGCCCTGCTGGATCAGACCAGTGGTCCATCTAGCCCAGCATTCTGTCTCACACAGTAGCCAACAGGGCATGGAGGCTAAGGCCCTTCCCTGATGTGGCCTCCTGGCTCTGGGAGTCAGAGCTTTAGTGCCTCTGAATGAGGAGGTTCCCCTCAGTCACCATGGTAGTAGCCATTGATACGACTTCTCCTCTATGAATCTATCTAATCCCCTTTTAAAGCTGTTCAGTTCCGTGGCCATCACTGCATTCTCTGGCAGCTAATTTTGTTCAGTTCAGTAACGTAGTGATTAGAGGGCTGGCCTAGGGCCTGGGAAATCCAGGTTCGAATCCCTGCTCAGCCATGAAGCAAACTCAGGCCTGTAGCCACAGGGGGGCCTGTGGGGGCACTGCCCCCTGACATCCAGGCAGGCCCCCCGACTTCCAGAGGACCTCCAGGATGCAGTCTGCTTTTTTCAGTTTCTTTTTGCCATGGCTGAGCCGACGAAGCGTCATCAGTGGCAGCCAGAGCCAGGAGAGCTGAGCAGGGCACAGTTCACTGTGGCAGCAAAAGCAACAGGTAGAGAGGAGGGAGGAAGAGGAAGCCATGTGGGGGAGGGGGGATGGATAGAGCTGCTGGCTGCAAAGTGCCAGGGTGGGAGAGAGGGAGTGGAAGGACACCCCCCCCCCCACTAGCACGCAAGGTGCAGTCCCCTCTTCTTCCCAAAGTTTTAGAGCTGGCTGTCTCAATTTGGTCACATTCAGAGCCTCCAGCTTTTGCCCCTATCCTACAAAGCTTCTGAGAAGTGGCAAGCCCTGCAGGGGATGGGAAAGGGCGCCCCTTGACTTTTTAAAAAGCCCCCCAACTTTTAAAATCCTGGCTACAGCCCTGAGCAAACTGCACAACTTCAGGCCACTCAGCCTCCCCACCCCACCCCACCCCCGGAGTTGTTGCAAGGAGTAAACAGAGGAGGGGAGAATGATACATGCCACCCGCCCTCAGCTCCTTGGAAGGGTGGGGTTAAAAAAAAATAGTGAAATAAGAGCGAGTCCCGGTCAGAATGTCAGACAAGGAGCTGGGAGATGGGAGTCCAAATTCCCATTCTGACACGGAAGCCTGCTGGGCCAGCCACTCCCTCTCCGCTTAAACTACCTCACAGCTCTTCTCCTGGAAATTATTTCACCTGGAGGTGCCAAGGATTGAATGCTGCAGGGTGCCGTGGTTATTAGAGGGTTGGTCTAAGAAGACTGGGGTGGCCAAAGTTGCTTAACATAAGAGTCACACCATCAGATGTTTGAGAGGAAGGGAGGGAGGGAGGAAGGAACTTCTTCCAAACATGCTACAGTTTAAATATCCACAATTTTCTAAATGCCCAAGAACCACTAGATGGCAGATGGTGCCTCAGATTTGGCCAAAATGGCATGCCCAGAGGGCAGTTTTTAACATTGGAAGAGACAGGGGCTGATTCTGCACAGTCTCTTGCCCCGGAGGATGCTGACAAAGTATTTCGGAGAATGCAGAGTTCAGCACATGTTGATCCGGAACACTGGCTTGATTCGGCTACTGCAAAGCTTACTGTGGGTTTTCTGAACTCCTCTTTTTACAGGTGTTTCCATTTTGATCCGGCTGTTGGTGGTTTGAGCAGAACTCTTCCATTCGGGTCTATTTTTCCCACCCCTGTCCTGGTGCTCACGCCCTCCATCCCTCCTCCTTTTCTGACGTGCCTGCTGTGACGATGCGCAGTGACCGGACAACCCACTACCAGCTCCCGCTCGCCCTCCCACCCCCGCTCGCCCTGCCGCCGCCACCACCAGCTCCCGTTCACCCTCCATTTGGGCCGGCAGGCGCGGGGCTACTTGTGAGTAGCCCCGCGCCTGCCACCTACTCACAAGTAGCCGCACGCCTGCTGCTCACGAGTAGGCAGCAGGCGCCGGGGCGGAGCTACTCACGTGTAGCCCCGCACCTGCCGCCTACTCACAAGTAGCCCCACGCCTGCCACCTACTCACAAGTAGCTCCGCACCTGCTGCCTACTCACAAGTAGCCGCATGCCTGCTGCTCACGAGTAGGCAGCAGGCGCCGGGGTGGAGCTGTGCTGCCCTGCCTAGGGTGCCAGAAAGGCTCAGACCGGTCCTGGGTGGAGCGGCCTGCCCCCACCCCCAGGCCAGGGAAAGGGACAGCTGGGCTACTCTGCCTCACTCCAAGGCTGTCTCCCCTGCAAGAAGCCAGTCTCTGAGGAGAGCTCACATTGGCACACCATCCAGCCATTCTCAGCTTCCCACATCTGCAACCCGGGAAGCTGAGAGCAGCAGGCTGGGTGGGGGAGTGCCCAGCGGCACCTGTAGGCACTGGGAGTGGGGGGAAGAGACAGGAGGATTGTGGTGGTGAAGGACAGTAACACAGGCGAGAAGGGGGGAAGCTCCCATCTCTCTTGCCCCCATCTCTCTGCTCTTTCTCCTTCCCACACTGTTTGCAAGAGAAACCTTCTTTCCCACTGTCATGGGTGCTGGGGACCCTGCAGAAGAAGCTGAGCCTGCAGAAGAAACTGTGCCCCTGCCACCAGCACCAGTGCCCCTACCTCCTACTGGAGAAGATCCAAGCCCCCCTGGACTGTGATTTGGTTTTGGCGCTTTGAACCCTCTTTGCTCACCAGCTACAGACCTTGGACTGCCCCTGGACTTTGCCTGGCCTGGCCCCAGCTCGTGACACCCACACTCTTTTTAGCACAACATTCAATGGAGAGCAGCATTCCCCATGGACTTTAATATCTTGTTTCTACAAGTGCTACAAGCGCTCTCTGAAGTCCGTTTGCTGGTATGCTGTAGTAGCAAGTTTGGGGCAAATGATCTCAAACCTTATTGAAAACAAAGTGTTTCAAGCGCTGCGGCAACACAGGCAGCCAATCAGCATGCTGGTTTAAAGCAAGCACATAAAACAATGTAGCCTGTAAGGTTGTTGACAATTGGTCACGTTGTATCAAAGCCACGCCTCCAATGGAAAAAAAACCCCAGAGGTGGAGATTTCAGTGAGGAAACACTGAAGAGTGACAGGGAATGCTCCAGGATAATGTTAGTGCAGAAACCAATCCCACGGATGTACTGGGTGGGGAGGCTGTGGTGCAGAAATAAATAATCTGAGTCGGGGAAAACAGACCCGGCTGAACACCGACACAAGCCAGTAGACTCCAGTTTGATCCTTGGAGGGGCTGGATCAGAATATGATAAAGTATAACAATATCTGATATGCGTTTTTACAAGCAGAATATGTTCAGGAAGGCTTTTCTATGAAGGTAATGGGGCTGTACCGTAACAGAATGGTTCAGGAGGGCACTTTAGAAAGGGAAAGGGACTGGGGATAATACACCTGTGTTCAGGCCACATTATCTGTTGGATGCATGGACTACCTCGGTGCTACACTGCAATAAGAATTTTGGGTTTTTATTCAGTTTCATCCTGCCTTTTCTCTCCAGGGGGGACCCAAAACGGCTTAGGTTGTTCAACGTAAGATGGTATTTTGCTCACCTTGTTAAGACTTACAGTGTTTGATTTGTATATTACGGCTACTGTACTGGAAGTGGAACACACTATACAGCATTTTTACGTATTTTACTCTCTTCCTGCCACATTGCTAAGTTTTGTAACCTGTCCTGAGCCTCATTGAGAAAGGTGGACTAAAAATGAAGCAAATAAATAAATGGGCATGCTGGGTCTTCACCCTAGCAAATCTTTTTTTAAATCTCAGTCCTTTGTGTTGGTTGTATAGAGAACACTGAGGTAGGAATGTACTTTGCACATGGTCAGAGGCAGTGCTCCCTCTAAACTGTGGAGCCTTGTGAGCAAAAATTCTACTTTGTGAGCTACCGGCATTAAAGTTGTGAGCAAGCCATTTGACTGCTGCATAAACTAGTTTGCTCTGGGGCCATCTTTCCTGAGCTGGAGGCTAAAAAACTGCGAGCTAGCTCAGACTAACTCAGCTTAGAGGCCAGAGGTATTCTGTGCTATTTCTTCAAATGCTTCAGGAATGGGCCACAAGAGTTCCCTCGGGTGAACTTAAACTGAGCTCCAGTAAAAGAGCCACATTTCGCTCAGTGGATGCATGCACAATGAAGACACACTCCAAACTAGAAAGGCATCCTTACTCTTGGCCCCTGCTGCCACCTCCTGTGCGGTGAGAAAGGAGTATGTGCTACAATTATTGGGTGCTTTCACACACACTAAATAATGGGCTTTCAGTCCGCTTCCAATGCCCTTTGCAATTGGATATGACTGCGTGAAATAGCAAAATCCATTTGCAAACGGCCGCTGAAGTGGATGGAAACGGCATTATTTAGTAAGTGTGGAAGCACCCAATTATGTGAACAGTCCCACAGGATCAGCTCAAAGGTTTTTTTGATAATCCTACACACAACAGGGTGTCCCAGCTTAAAGCAGGAAGCACCCCAAAAAAAAACCCGGGCCACATCTCACAGAATTCTGAGGAGCCCAGGCAAGTGTGAAACAGCATACAAGCATGAATGCATGTGCAGCTTCCAGCATGGGAGGCGTCTCTTAATAGGTATTGCCCCAAGCAATGGCCTCTTCCACCTGGCGGGCTATCGCAAACTCTGGAAGGATGCCACAGAAGAGCGTCAACCTCCAATGAACAATCGTCCCCCAGTCTGTACAGGAGTACTTATTGCGATGAGGTCCTTCTCATGCTGCAGCCCTGCCCATTTCTGCCAGGCACATGGTGTGTCGCAGACCAGCAACACAACAACCAAATGTCACATGAGCCATTTTACAGACTGGGGTTGGGTGGGGTGGTTATGTGCTGGGAGGGGGCTGCCAGACTCCCAAAGGGTCTCCGTGAGGACTGCGACGTCGATCCCCGCCCCAGTTTTCAAACGAAAGAACCATTTCACAACTGCATCTGAACAGGAAGCCGTTCTCAGAGGCATCCTGCGTGCAATAGCTGGTCTCCTTTCCTCAAAGGAGGGACAGACACGGCATGTCTGCTCAGAGATACTTGAGCCCAGTGCTTGTTTTTTTGTAGCAGGAACTCCTTTGCTTATTAGGCCACACACCCCTGATGTAGCCAATCCTCCTGGAGCTCACAGTAGGCCCTGTGAGAAGAGCCCTGTAAGGAATTCTAGCAGGACCTCCTTTGCCTATTAGGCCACACACCCCTGATGCAGCCAATCCTCCTGGAGCTTCCAGTAGGCCCTGTACGAAGAGCCCTGTAAGGAATTCTAGCAGGACCTCCTTTGCCTCTTAGGCCACACAGCCCTGATGCAGCCAATCCTCCTGGAGCTTCCAGTAGGCCCTGTACGAAGAGTCCTGTAAGGAATTCTAGCAGGACCTCCTTTGCCTATTAGGCCACACACCCCTGATGCAGCCAATCCTCCCGGAGCTTCCAGTAGGCCCTGTGAGCAGAGCCCTGTAAGGAATTCTAGCAGGACCTCCTTTGCCTATTAGGCCACACACCCCTGATGTAGCCAATCCTCCAAGAGCTTACAGTAGGCCCTATATGAAAAGCCCTGAAAGCTCTTGGAGGATTGGCTACATCTGCAGGGTGTGTGGCCTAATATGCAAAGGAGTTCCTGCTACAGAAAAAGCTCTGCCTGAGCCTCAGTTCTCACTGGAGCATTGCAGCGCTGGAAGCACGTTTGGGATTTTGCTTTGTAGGCCCCACCCTCTCTTAGAGTCAAATTACCTTGAGGACTGTGATGTTCCAGGCAAAACTCTCCAGCGCCTTCTGCAGCTTCCGCCCCTTCAGGCCCTCCTTCACCTCCAGTCGGTGTAGCTCTTTGTGAAAGGCCATCCCTGGAGAAGCAAGGAAGGGGCGGGGAGGAGAAAGAGGGGAAAAGGGGAAAGCGTCACAGGAGCGGCACTTTGTTCAGGGCAGGACTTCTTTGCTAAGTCTGACAGAAGAAGACTGCAGATATATACCCCGCCCTTCTCTCTGAATCAGAGAGTCAGAGTGGCTTACAATCTCCTATATCTTCTCCCCCCACAACAGACACCCTGAGGTGGGTGGGGCTGAGAGGGCTCTCACAGCAGCTGCCCTTTCAGGGACAACTCCTGCGAGAGCTATGGCTGACCCAAGGCCATTCCAGAAGGTGGAAGTGGAGGAGTGGGGAATTAAACCCGGTTCTCTCAGATGAGAGTCCACACACTTAACCACTACACCAAACTGAGGACGACCTCATTGTTCCCATCATCTGGGGCAATGACCTCCGCCCCCCCCGGGGGAAAATATTTCTCTTCCTGCCAAGTCTCTTTCCTGTCTGCATTGGCTTCTAAACAGCATCTGGCTTCTGTCTCCACATGTGGCCTTCATAATCCGATAGACCCAGGGGTAGAAGAAGCAGCACAGCTGGACCAAAACAAAAAAAAGGCCAGCATTTCTGCAACAGATTTTTTTGGGGGGAGGGGGAAGCATTGCTAGTACAACTTTTGGGCAAGTCATGGGAAATTCATGGAGAACAAGTAGAACAAGCATAAAACTTAAGATCATCTATATTAACTCTGTTTTCTAAAGGCCTTGGGTGCAAGAATTGTGATATTTCATCTGGATTTCCAGGCTCACCCCTGGAAAAAAAGGTTTGGCAGGCTTTTCTAGGGCTTCAAAAACCTGAAAAACCTATTTGGGCAAAGACAAGAGCGGGACCTTGGAAAATCACGTGCACACCATGGGTCTTCACAGTGCCCACATCATCCTATCATTGTCAGCTTTCCGGAAAATAAGTCACATCTCTCTCCAGCCTCCATATGTCTTCTTTTTCATCCCTGCCTAGAGGTACTTGTCCTGTTTATCCCCACAAATCCTGTCCCCCCATCCCCACACCCTTGCTGTTTACCGTTCTCCATCTTCCTTTGTCATTTCAATCCCAACCAGGGGAAAATTCCAAGAACCATGAGAATGCTGGAAATGGAATTATGCAAAATAACGGCATTGATGTGAAGGAAGGAAACACTTCCCTATTCCAGCAGGATGACTGAGTCATGTAAAAACGCCAGAGCCAAAGGTACCAGCACATCTGGATGGGCAGACTGCCCAGGAACTTCAAGCAAACTGCTGCAGCCTGTTGCCAGATGACTGGCTGTTTGTGGGGGTCCCGAAGGGGATAATTCAATGCCGATCAGCAAGAAACCAGGGGTTGTTTTGTAGAAAATTAGGTGGTGGAGCATATTAGCATAACTCATTAGTGTATGCCACCCCGCCCCCCACCAGCCAAAAGCAACCTTATGCAAGAAAGCAGAGTCCCAGGCGAGTGAGGCCTGCTTGGGCTGGCTAGAGATCCAGCAAGCCCAAGCAGGTTTCACTCACCTGGGGCTCTCCTTGGCTGCCCCCTCCAGGCAAAAGGCCAGCAAGCCACCCACCACCCAAAATCACATAAGAAGTGGAGTGGGTTTCTCTAGGGGTTAATGAGGGCTGCTGGGGGCGTGGCAAAGCCCCTGGTGGCTGGGTGGCTGCCACTCTCCTAATCCAAGGATTGTTGTGCAGCTGCACCCACCGTTCAATGGACAAGGTAGGTGGGGAGGAGGGAGGGGCATCAGAAAGGTTCAGGAGCTGTGCTCCTGTGAGCTCCTGCTGAATTCAAGGCCTGCAAGAGACTAAGTACTGATCACTTTGAACGCTGTTTAGTTGTATCAAACGTAAATACAACATAAAATGTAGTTATAGACTGCTTTTAAAAAAATCGTGATTTCCAGTAATGCTTTTGCAGGATGTTTGAAGGTTTGTTGTTGTACAACTGGACTGAATGCAATCTTCCTGCGTTCCCTTCCATTGCCGCAAGCCAAAATACCGGTGTCGCTTTTGTTAATGAAAACTGGAAATTCAGTGAAGGAGCCTAGAATATCTTTGAGGAAGGAGTCTGGTTGACACAGGAGTCCAACAGCACCTTTAAGACCAACAAAGCGTTATTCAGAATGTAAGCTTTCGTGTGCTAGAAGCACACTATATCAGACAACCATACGGAATGGCAAGCAGTCCTAAATATAGAGAAAGTGGGCAGTGAGTTAGTATGCAGAGTCATGGAAAATTTTTTTTAGCAGTTTAAAAGAATCACAAGTTGCATACTAACTCAATGCCCACTTTATATTTAGGACTGCTTGTTGTTCCATACTATTGCCTGATGAAGTGTGCTTCGAGCACACAAAAGCTTGCATTCTGAATAAAACTTTGTTGGTCTTAAAGGTGCCACTCGACCCCTGCTTTATTCTACTGCTTCTGACCAACACGGCTGCCCACCTGGATCTACCTGGTTCACACATTCAGCCATAAATCAAAAAGCGCTGCAAAATTACATTCAAATATACACACACATCATTGATTTATATGCTGAGCTTTTTTGTGGCAGGAACTCCTTTGCATATTAGGCCACACACCCCTGATGAACATATGAACATATGAAGCTGCCTTATACTGAATCAGACCCTCGGTCCATCAAATTCAGTATTGTCTTCTCAGACTGGCAGCGGCTCTCCAGGGTCTCAAGCGGAGGTTTTTCACACCTATTTGCCTGGACCCTTTTTTGGGGATGCCAGGAATTGAACCTGGGACCTTCTGCTTCCCAAGCAGATGCTCTACCACTGAGCCACCGTCCCTCCCCTGCTCTCCAGGGTCTCAAGCTGAGGTTTTTCACACCTACTTGCCTGGACCCTTTTTTGGAGATGCCAGGGATTGAACCTGGGACCTTCTGCTTCCCAAGCAGATGCTCTACCACTGAGCCACTGTCCCTCCCCTGATGTAGCCAATCCTCCAAGCGCTTACAGGGTTCTTATTACTGTAAGTTCTTGGAGGATTGGCTACATCAGAGGGGTGTGGCCTAATATGCAAAGAAGTTCCTGCTACAAAAAACCCCCCTGTTTATAAGTGTGAACAACATTCCACTGGAAATCCCTGTCTTTGGGGCAACACAAAAGGTAAAACAGTAGGGTTGTCAACTCTGGGTTGGAAATACCTGGAGATTTTTTGGGGGGGCGGGGTTTGGGGGAGAGAGGGGACTTCAATGGGGCACAATGCTACGAAGTCCAACCTCCAAAGCAGCCATTTCTTCCTTGGGAACTGATCTCTGTCACCTGGAGTTCAGCTGTAATAGCAGGAGATTTCCAGCCACTACTTGGAGGCTGGCAACCCTGTCCATCAGGGGCATGTTTGACGTGCAATCCACAAGCGTAGGATGCAGAATTCATGGCCAAGGTGGTCATAAGAGTTATTTCAAGGAAGGCCACAATGCAAAGGTTAAATCCCTTGATTACTTGTATGCAACATACAGGGATAATGTAGTCTGCACATGTGAATGAGACATAACATGTAAATGAACATATGAACATATGAAGCTGCCTTATACTGAATCAGACCCTCGGTCCATCAAAGTCAGTATTGTCTACTCAGACTGGCAGCCGCTCTCCAGGGTCTCAAGCTGAGGTTTTTCACACCTATTTGCCTGGACCCTTTTTTGGAGATGCCGGGGATGCTTCCCAAGCAGATGCTCTACCACTGAGCCACCGTCCCTCCCAAATATGATACCAAGGGTAAAGGTTATGTTATCTTGCCGTGCAGTGCTTTTGAACATGGAGGTTATTCATGAATTCACCGGGTGGTCTTCGTATATACCGTAATTGTAGTTAGAAAAATCAAGGGATGTGTGTTAAGCAGATCAAAATGTAGCTTCGGGAGGGAGGTTGTAGCAGGAACTCCTTTGCATATAAGGCCACAAACCCTGATGTAGTCAATCCTCCAAGAGCTTACAATAGGCCCTAAACTAAGAGCCCTGTGAGCTGCTGGAGGATCGGCTACATCAGGGGTGTGTGGCCTAATATGCAAAGGAGTTCCTGCTACAGAAAGAAGCCCTGGGTAACCTAATCCTGGGAGCTTGATAGTGTGTGTGGGGGGGCATCATTCCATCTGTGGCCCTCCTGTCTATAAAAAGGCCTTACAATGGCAATATCCCAGGAGGAGGGAAAGGGGATGAGGGGATCACCCACCTGCTTGTTGCACCTGAATGATCTTGGTGTGAACGGCGTCGGCTGACTCAATTAGCGTCCGGCTTGTCTGGATCATCTGGGGGGGTGGGGGGAGTGGACAAAGACAGGATGGGTGGTGAGTATATATGGCCAGCAAGGCACCCCCACCCTCCAGGGGCTCTTAGATCAACCCCTCCTCTTCCTTTGTGGCATCTGTAACAGGCCCTCCAAGGGAAAAGAGACAGCGTGCTGCAGGGGTTACAGGGCTGGACTCCACTCCGCCTCAGAAGCTTCTCAGGTGATTTGGGGCCCATCACTTTCTCTCTCTCATTCGCTCATTGTCTCTCTTTCTCAGCCAGGGGTTTGGGGTTTTTTGAGCAGGAATGCACTGGAATGCAGTTCCAGCTGGCTTGGTGCCAGGGGGTATGGCCTAATATGCAAGTGAGTTCCTGCTGGGCTTTTCTACAAAAAAGCCCTGTGTGAAACAATGGTGACATCGGAGGGTGTGGCCTAATATGCAACTGAGTTCCTGCTGAGCTTTTTCCCCCTGCTCTGTCTAATTTTCTTCATAGGGTTGCGTCTGTGAGAATAAAAATGGAGGAAGCAGAGGATCACGTTGTAAGCTGCTTTGTGGGAGAGAAACAGGGTATAAATATAAATAAAGGGAAACGGTATAAATATAAATAAATTACATGGGTGTCCTACCCTTCCTCACTGCCCCGCTCTTTATACGCTTCACCCTGAGCGTACAGCACCTACCCCTGAGGTAACCTGTGGACACATGTGCTTGTGTATGACAAACGAGACCTGATTCTCACCGACAGGATTAATCTGTGGGCAAACAGCATATTATGTTTTATGAGTTCCCTTTAGGAATTGGTGGCCATCAGGGCTGGCCTGCTGCTAGGCAAACTAGGTGATTGCCTAGGGCACCGGGCTTCAGGAGGTGACAAATTAGTTGCCCCCATGTGACTCGGTGATGTTATCAGTGTGAGGGGGGGATGCCAGAAGTTAGCGTTGCCTAGGGTGCCAGATAGTCTAGGGCTGGCCCTGGTGGCCATATTGTAGCTGTTAAGTCCCTGGTGACAACACCATGTAAAAGAACCACAGTGTCCTATGTGGACTGCAACCATGGGGGAGGGGAAGAAGAGTAGATTTTTTCTGCTTTTCTCTACCTGAAGGAGTCTCAGAGCAGCTTCCAATCCCCTTCCCTTCCGCTCCCTCCAACAGACACCTTGTGAGGTAGGTGGGGCTGAGAGAGTTCTGAGAGAACTATGACTACTGGCCCAAAGTCACCCAGAAGGCTTTGTGTGGAGGAGTAGGGAATCAAACCCAGCTCTCCAGATTAGAGTCACCTGCTCTTCACCACTACCACCACACTGTGGGGAAGAAGGTCTCCTGTCAGCGTGAGCATTCAGCATCCCACATCGTAACAGGCGGCACTCACAGTGTCGTAGGCGGCAAGCACCTTCCGTAGCAGCTCCGGGACAGGCCCTTGGGCCTCCATGGAAGGGTACTCCTCCCCCAGGTTCAGGGTGACAGCCGGGGGGCTCTCTTTCTCACTGGGTTGTAGCCACGTGGCCAGCTTTAAGATGCACTGCTTGATGTTGGCTGCTGGTGTTAAGCCGCACAACTCCTTGAAGGAGACCAGAGCATTCTGGAGGAAAACAAGACAGAGGGGAGATAAAAGACTGACACCCACAAAACAGTTATCAGCCCCTCAGCCAAGCCTGGTGCCACCCACTCCTGCGGTGACCCCAATTCTCAGGTATTTGCCAATGTTGGTTGGCCAGGGTCACGATTCTGAGGAGAAAGACAAACAAGAGCTGTGACAGAATAACTAGGAAAGAACAATTATAATTGCAACAATTCACTGAAAAAAATATTGGATTTGTACCCTGCCTTTCACTCTGAATCTGAGTGGCTTACAATTTCCTTTCTCTTCCTCTCTCGCAACAGACACCCTGTGAGGTAAGTGGGACTGAGAGAGCTCTCTCAGAAGCTGCCCTTTCAAGGTCACCCAGCAGGCTTTATAGGGAGGAGGAGTGGGGAATCAAATTTGGTTCTCCATATTAGAGTCCGTTGCTCTTAATCACTACACTAAACTGGCTCTCTCTACTATGCACGTGGTGCCTTACAGAGCATAAAGAGGAAAGCACGTAGATTTAGATTGCAACAACCGAGAGCACGCAACCAAGGCTGGTTAGATGCTATGGAAATGGCACGGATGCCACCAAAACTGGCAGCCAATTTGGTGTAGTGGTTAAGTGTGAGGACTCTTATCTGGGAGAACCTGGTTTGATTCCCCACTCCTCCACTTGCACCTGCTAGCATGGCCTTGGGTCAGCCATAGCTCTGGCAGAGGTTGTCCTTGAAAGGGCAGCTGCAGTGAGAGTCCTCTCAGTCCCACCCACCTCACAGGGTGTCTGTTGTGGGGGAGGGAGATAAAGGAGATTGTGAGCCGCTCTGAGACTCTTGAGTGGAGGGCGGAATATAAATCCAATGTCGTTGTCGTCGTCTTCTTCTTCTTCTTCTTCTTCTTCTTCGTCGTCGTCGTCTCTTGGTCTTTTCTTCTTCAAACATTGTGGGTTTCTTTTCCTCCATTAATGGCCTATAAAAAGGGTGGGGAAACCCCTCATGTAATGATGTCACTTTATGTAAATGAGTTTAAAAGGCTTCGCTGGGGGGGGGGGGACAAGGCTGCTCTTTTCAGTGGTATCTAGGGGATCTTGGTAATCTCTCATTTCAGCCAAAGGGAAGTTGGGCAGAAGTGGGAATATTGGGATAAATTCCCACAATTGCAGGTATGTGTTAATCACCCACAGGAGGTGGTGGCGGCTACAAGCATAGACAGCTTCAAGAGGGGACTGGATAAACATCTAGAGCAGAGGTCCATCAGTGGCTATTAGCCACAGCTTATTGTTGGAACTCTCTGTCTGCGGCAGTGATGCTCTCTATTCTTGGTGATTGCGGTGGGGCGGGGAGGACAGTGGGAGGGCTTCTAGTTTCCTGGCCCCACTAGTGGACCTCCTGATGGCACCTGTTTTTTTTTGGTCATGGTGTGACACAGAGTGTTGGACTGGATGGGCCATTGGCCTGATCCAACATGGCTTCTCTTATGTTCTTCTGTTACACAGAGTGTTGGATTGGATGGGCCATTGGCCTGATCCAACATGGCTTCTCTTGTGTTCTTAATGTGAGAAAGATGACAGTGGGACTAAGCCCAAAGCTTCGCAGAAAAGGGAAAGGGTTGAGAGTGATTTGAAGGAAGAGAATGAAGTAGCACATTTCTGGTGTTTGGGGAGCGAGTGCAGAGGATACGCACGACAAAGCCAGCCTTCTGGATAACTGGAGAAGGTAGAGTGTGCTGACGGTCATCATAACTACTAAGTCAGCGTCAGGTATGGATTTGTAGTGCAGGGATCCGAGGGACTAGCTTCTTGATGTAGCATTTGTTCATTTTAGCAAGGAAGAGACTCAGGATACGAGTTCTGGCCTTTAAGACCATAGAATGTCTTCCCCTCCCCCCAAATCAGGTTTGCGCCTACACCTGATGTGCAAGGCTTGGACTAGAAAGCCTTCTAGTCCCTTTTGTGTATTTTGACTTAAACCAACTTCCTATGCTCTGCTTGACCTTTTCACAAGCTCCCCAAGGGACTAGTGTCCCAGACCCAGTTTCTCACTCGGGGCTCATCTATCCTATCAATGCAAACCAGTTTGCAAACCCTTTTCGACCATCAGGGTTCCCCGCTCAATCACTCGGGCCCTTAATCCTGTAAAAGGACTTTTTCAAATAATTCCTAGCACCCTTACAAAACAACAGTTCCCAGGCTCCTCTAGGGAGACCAGGAGAGTTGACTTACAAGTCTTTGTAACGAAGATGGGTCCTCTGATGAGTCCAAGCCCCAAGCCCATACCCCTTTCTCCCCAACTCCAAGCCCAGCAAACCAAACTTAGGAGCCCTGGCTCCCGTCTCCCACTACCTGGGTACCTGCATGTTCTCCCGCAGGTCTGTGGCCTCCCGCAATGGCTGAGTGGCTGTCCGAAACACCTCGTCTATGGCCTTGATTCCCGTGGCCTTCGTGGACGTGTACTCCCGCATGCGCCGTCCCTTGCGCCCCGAGAGCCCCCGCCGGTGGGCTTTGCCCCCGCCCCTTCGGTTGGTGATGGCCACGTGCACAAAGAGAGTAGCGTTGGGGAGGGACTCGCCAGAGAGGGACTGGAGGGGCACGTGGCGGTAGCCCGTCTGGAGGCATTCGAAGGGAATGGTGTACTGCGCAATGAACTCGTCCCCGATGTAATCGTCATCGAGCACCATGAACCGGAGGATCGCCAGCTCTGGAAGGTTCACCTGGAACTCCAGAGTCTCTTCGAACACGGGGTTGTCCCCACTCTGCAGCACCGTCTTTGTGCGTTTTTCAGCACAGTCAGCTGGGATGCCGTGTATCTCAGCGCAAACGTATGGCTCCACCACGTCCCCCTTGGCACCGGAGCCCTTGGGCTTGGGCAGATTCTGCCCACTGATGATCTTGAGGTGCAGCAGTTGGGCCGAGATGCCGGGGAAAGCGTCCCTGGTGTTTGCGCTGAAGTAGGACACCTCGTCACGCATAATGGCTGGCCGCAGCACATAACCACAGCCCCCGTTCTGGCGGAACCAGCCGGCGTTCAGGTCCATCATAAGTCCCGGTGTCTGGTAGTTCATGGCCACCATCTGGCAGCCACACTTCCAGAAGTCCTGTGGGTTCATGTTGCTGGCATCAATGCGCATAGGGCTGGGAAAAACCCGTGACAGGAAGCGTTTGTTGTAGGCCACAAAATCCTCTGGCTCCTCGTTGGCATAGCGACCAGCCTCCACCTCGCTGAAAGAACACACTTCCCAATAGCGTTGGCTCCGCCGAGAGGCTTCGAAGCCTTGGAAAGACACCAGCTGGCACAGGCTCACCAAGTCGGAGAGCTCGCGGCACAGGGCCCGCCGGTGGCGGGGCTGTTCTCGGTCCTCCTCGCCGAGTGGCAGACCTAGCTCTGCGGCCTCATCATCGTCAGATACATCCCCCTCGCTCGACTGGCAACTGGGAGGCAGCTTCCGGCCTTGGATTAGGACGTATCTTTTGAGCTTTTCTGGAGAGGGAAGATATCCTTCATTGGGATTTGGGGGTACCAGGTACAGCTTGTCCCCAAAGGTCTTCCTCAGGTGTTCTGCCACAATCCTCTGCTGAGCACAGCAGCAGTGCACGGAGAGGCACAGGATGAGAGGAAACTCAGATGCCTCAAAAGCATATTCTGCAACGGCACCCACCACTCTAGAGAAAGCCAACCGGGCACCTCCGCCAACCACTGGCTCTCCAGAAGGGCCATCAGAGACCATGAGTTCCAAGCTACGGCAGCCGGCCTTGAGAGCCGCTACATAGCCCCCGATGTCTGAAGTGGAGCCACCCCAGAAACAGCTGTCCTCAGCCAGACACGCTCCATGCGCAGAGCTGATAAAGTAATGGGACAGTGGTTGGCTCATATCTTGGCACACTCGGCGGTGCTGCGGGTCAAATATGGCGCAGTCGGCTGAAAGGAGGTAGCGTGTGAAGCCGTCAATGGCCAAGTAGCCCTTTTCCCGGCCCTCCTTGGACGGTTCGTATTTGCTGATGATCTCCATGCACATGTCCTCCGTCACCCCTTCCATGCCCTGCTCAGCCTCCAAGAAGATCATGAGATCCTTCAAGCCCATATACTCTTTATTGCTGGAAAACTGGACCAGGAGGAAAAACACCTCGGGCCTGGTGCACAGCTCGCAGTAGGCCTCCACAAAGACCTCGCAGCTGACCTCTTCCCCGAGCCGCTCACTGGCTGCTTTTTGGAGCTCTTTGAACTTCAGCTCGATCATAGAAGCTTTCATGCCGGGGTTGAGGGCCCGAATGAGCTGCACGGCCCGAGAAACCGGGATTCGGCCTTCCTTTTCTAGGTCTGCGATGTCGAAGACAGAGGAGACCCAAGAGGTGCGGGGGTTAGGACAGCCAGTTTCCGGAGCCTCCTCCAGAGTGTGCTTTCCATAGGACGCCAAATACCGCAGCCCCATGACCCACGCATTCACCACATCAGCAGAGCTCGCCACGAGATCCAAGGACTCGTAATTGTCTCCATAGATTATGGAGAAGGCGCACTCGTCAGGGAACTGGTCCGAGAGGCCGTTGGAGCGCAACACCGGCGTCTTCTTCCCGACACGCACTTCCTTGACCGACTTGATCTCGATCTTGGCCTTGTCGGAGTCTTTCTTGGAAGGCTCCCAGTGCATGAAACGCAGGTCAGGGTCCAGTACGAAGAACCGGCTGTACATGCGCGAGTTGGAGCGCACCTTCTTCATCTCGCAGCCCTCCAGCATGAAGGAGATGCAGGCAGCGGTGCTACTGAGCTTGCGGTTGCTGGGCATGGTGCTGAAGGAGACAGTCTTCTTCTTCTGCAGAGAGCGCTGGCGGGAGCCATCCTGCAAGAAGTGGGGAGGAGAAAGATTGGAGAGGTTAGGTTAGCGGTCTCTTCTTATTCCACAGGGCTGTTGTTTGTGAGGACAGACACTGGGAAAGGAGAGTTGTGGTTCCATCCCTGCTTTGCCATGAAGCCCACTGAGTGAATTTGGGCCAGTCCAGGGGTGCCCAAACAATGGCTCCTGAGCCACATGTGTGCTTTCACACATATTATGTGGCTCTCAAAGCTGCCCCCGTCAGCTGGCTTAGAGAAAGTGTCTCTCTCTTTAAATCACTTCTCCAAACCAAGCCATACAGTGGCTTGGAGAATGCATTTAAAGTTAAAGTTGCTTTATTTCCACTTCTTCCACCCTCATCAGCTATTTTCCTTCCTTCCTCCCTTCCTCTTGCAGCTCTCAAACATCTGAAGTTAATGTCCTGCAGCTCTTACACATCTGACATTTATTCTATGTTGCGCTTACATTTGGTCATCCCTGGGCCAGTCTTTCTTCTTTGAACTTGATAATGGTTTTTGCAAGAATAAAACAGGGGACAAAGAACCAGGCACGTTGGGTGAGATAAAATCTCATAAATAAAGGCAAAATCTTGACCGGGACAACAATATCAGGTGTTTTTTTTTTAATACTTTGCTTTTCTCTAACTTAAAGAATCTCAAAGTAGCTTACAATTGCCTTCCCTTCCTCTCCCCACAACAGGCACCTTGGGAGGCAGGTGCGGCTGAGAGAGAACTGTGACTGGCCCAAGGTCAGGCAGAAGGCCTCATGTGGAAGAAGAGTGGGGAATCAAGCCTGGTTCTCTGAATTAGAGTCTGTCACTCTTATTCACTACCCCACACTGGCTCTCAACAGTAGGTTTTTATAAGACAGAGCTGTCCCACCAGGCTTTTAACTAAGGTGGTGGACCCCTGTCAATCTGGGGCCTCCCTGCTGTGGTGCCCTGCTGAAATCATTCTGCTGAACTGACCCACTACATTAAGGCTATTCGGGGCTTTTTCTGTAGCAGGAACTCCTTTGCATATTAGGCCGCACCCCTCTGATGTAGCCAATCCTCCTGGAGCTTACAGGGCTCTTAGTACAGAGCTTACTATAAACTCCAGGAGGACTGGCTACATCAGGGGTATGTGGCCTAATATGCAAAGGAGTTCCTGATACATAAAAAAACCCTATGTCATTTGTCTTATACCAGCAGGGGGATGCATGGGAGAAGTGGCTGCAGTTTGATATCGCCATCTGCAGAATCTGACTTTTTAAGATTGTTATATTGTTTTACTGTGTGAATTAATTTGTAACTCTGTATATGTATTAACTGTTGTTCCCCATCCAGAGCCCGTTGAAGGAAGGGTGGGTTATAAATTGAAAATGATAAGACAGACAGATACCCTGCTTTTCTCTACCCTAACAGGCTTCATGTGGAGGAGTGAGGAATCAAACCCAGTTCTGCGGATTAAAGTTTGCCACTCTTAACCATTCATTACACTACACTGATTAAAACAAAAACAAAAAAAACTAGCAGACCAGTCCAACCCAGGAAACAAGGACTGACCAACTAGGACTGGAAGAGAGAAAAATTAAAAAGTCTAAGCGAACTAATTGGGAATGCTTCAATTTTTGTACAACACAGCTCCATACCAAGATGAAGACTTGGGTCTATTCTCAGCCCTTTGTACCAGACCCCTCAGAGGAAAGGCAGGCATCTGCAAGCTCCCCCCAGAGACAGCGGGCTCCAGACCCTCCCCCCAGTTGACCAGCCCTGACCCAAATTGTGTATTGTGTTGCCCCCTCCCAAGGTGCAAGGGACAGATAAGGCTGAAGTGGGGCCAGAAACTCAGATCCATCCCAGGCTGCTAAATATAGTCGCATCCGAGCATTCTGCCATTTCCTCTCCCTTTTCTCCTCCTGATGGGGCAGTCGGAAGGCCAAGATGGGTCAGGATAGAGCAAAGAATGGTGTTAAAGAAAGGGTGTGAGGGAGGGGACAGAAGTATGCTGGGAATGGCTAAATGGCATTCGTTTGGAGCTTCATGGTAAACAAGTAGTCAAAAGCAACCTCTGTGTAAGCCTCACCCAATTCCTCCCTAACCCCTACAACGGTGCAGAAACTAAAGGGGAGAGAGGGAAAGGCTATTCTCACTTCTTTCCCAATTTCTCAGTGGTGCATGGAGAAACTCTGTACATTCTTAGAAGCACTCAATTCTTTGCTTGTTCAAGGAGGATGGATTGGGCCCCAGTAAGAATTCCCCTATCCTCCTGCAGTGAGCTCTGAAAGCAAACAAGATCAGATAACTATCCATACAGATTTTACAAGCAGTTCTTAGCCATTCCATGTATAACTTCAAGCTCGGGAAAGAGATGAAACACTGAAAATTCAGTCTTGGATCCACTTGGTAATTTCCTTAAGAACGGAAGGGAAACAGGCCTTTCTCGCCTCCCTTCTTCCCACAGTAGCCCCAAATGCTCCACAATATGGGCTAAAAATGGCCAATTTGTGGTTCGTTCTGTACTGGGTCATCTTGGAGAGCAGGTAGAGGAGTCGGTTGAACAGTTTGTCACAAGTCTGGTTTCTCTAGCCCAGAATTGGACCTAAGCCAGCATCTTTTCTAAGAGTGACAATCAGCTTTCTCCAGTTCCATGCAAATCCTCATCTCTGATGTCAAGGGCTACTGTGACCAATCTGAGCCTTATGACATATAGTTCCGCGTCCATTAAGCATCTGGTAATGGCCCTAGGGATGGGCACAGAATGTGAAAATGGTGGTTCGTTTCATTTCCTGGTTCGTTGGGTTGCCTGAATCAGTTCATTTCATGGTTTTTTCAGTTTCCTGAATAATTCATAGTTAGTTGGTTCCTTTGGATTGGGAAGGTGTAGAACACCCCCGAGTGGGCTAGAGAAACCAGACTTGTGACAAACTGTTCAACCGACTCTCCTCTACCTGCTCTCCAAGTTGGGTGCAAATTGGATTTTGGGGAGCCGAGCTACAGCTGTCCACCCAGAGGTGCCTCCAGTAAACTGCTCTCCTAGGAGTATGTCAAGCTGGAAGGCCAACAACACAGCATAGAGGCCGAGGCCTTCCCCAGAAGTTGCCTCCTAACCCTGGGAATCAGAGGCTTAGCCTCCGAATGTGAAGGTTCCTGTCAGTCACCAGGACTAGTAGACATTGACGGACATTTATCCTCCATGAATCTCTCCAATCTCCTTTTAAACCTGTGGCCATCGTTACATCCTCTGGTAGCAAATTCCACATTCAAATCACTCTCTGTGCCAAGTAGCATTTCCTTTTGTCCCTCCTGAACCTACCGCCCAGGGAATCCTTGATCTAAGGCAGGGGTCCCCAACACCTGGGCCGCGGACTGGTACCGGTCCATGGCCTGATAGCAACCGGGCCGCAGAGCAAGACAGAGACCTTCACCTACTTTTCATTTAAAGATCCCCATGGGGGGGCAGGGATGGGGTGTGGGCAGCCTGGGACAGCAAAAACCCCAGCACCCCCACCCCCACCGATCCATGGAAAAATTGTCTTCCACAAAACTAGTTCCTGGTGCCAAAAAGATTGGGGGCCACTGATCTAAGGGAATTTCTCAGCAAGGAGAGACACGATTTCCCCTTTTCTACCATAACAGACATACACCTTAAAATGGATGTCCCAGTATGGTGTACCAGTTAAGGCGCTGGACTAAGATACAGGAGAATCAAGTCTGAATCCCCACCACTCTGCCATGGAAGTTTGCTTGGTGACCTTGGGCCAGTAAATCTAAAGGCCAATTGATATCAGTAATAAACATACAACATAAATATTGACAAATATGCAAAAATACATGTATGTATTACAAATCAGATATAGACCCAAATAATAGCCTCAAATCAGGACAAAATCATGCAATAGTATCAGACATAAAGCATGTGTGATCAAGACCATATACATTTCAGCCAATTTGTCTTTCTTCAGTGGTCAAACTTATTGGCTCCAGATAATACGATAAATACTAAAATTAGGGCCAACTGAAAATTGTTTTTTAATGTCTCAGTGACTCAAGACAAAGATACGATGCAGAGGCCTCATTTTAAATTCCTTCTGCGCTAGTCATGTATTCGTATTTTGAACAATACTTCAATTATGTGTCTTTCTCTGTTGTTCCAAGGAAAATATATTCTCCATGTAGTTTGGAGCCAACAGCAAATAAAAGTGTGTAGTGCCAGTTATTATCTGGAGCCATTAAGTCAGCTTTGAAAAGAAAAACTATATTAAGGTTGGTAAAAGACAGAATAATAAAGGTACAAACAATTTTTTTTAAAAAAAAACCCTGGAGAAAGAAAAACAAATGAATACACTCAAACGTTCACACGAGGCAAATCGACATGGAAACAGAGCAACATAAGAACATGAGAGAAGGCGTATTGGATCAGGCCAACACTCTGTGTCACATAGTGGCCAAAAACCCAGATGCCATCAGGAGGTCCACCAATGGGGCCAAGACTTCAGAAGTCTTCCCACTCATGCCCCCCAGTACCAAGAATACAGAGCATCACTGCCCCTAACAGAGTGTTCCATCTATACATTGTGGCTAACAGCCACTGATGGACCTCTGCTCCATATGTTTATCCAATCCCCTTTTTAATCTGCCTATGCTTGTAGCTGCCACCACTTCCTGTGGCAGGGAATTCCCCATGTTCATTACTCTTTGGGTGAAGAAGTACTTTCTTTGATCTGTTCTAAGCATAAAAAAGTAAAAGGTAAAGGTGTGCAAACACCCAGTCATTACTGACCCATGGGATGATGCCACATCAAAACGTTTCCTTGGCAGACTTTTTAATGGGGTGGTTTGTCATTGCCCTCCCCAGTCATCTACACTTTACCCCCAGCAAGCTGAGTGCTCATTTTATTGACCTTGGGAGGATGGAAGGCTGAGCCGGCTACCTGAACCCAGCTTCCACCGGGATCGAACTCACGTCGTGAGCAGAGCTTGGACAGCAGTGCTGCAGTTTACCACACTGTACCATGGTTCTAAGCATACTGCTCATGAGTGCCCATAAGTTCTTGCATTGTGAGAAAGCAGAGCCACAAGATCCTCTATTTCCTGCAGCAACTCACTTCACACCATAAAGGAGGGGGTGCGCATTTCAGGGCCGCTGAGGTGAATTCAACACACTTCCTTGCCAAAAGGAGCTATTTCGGGAAGGGCCTCGCATGGCCTTCTAATCTATGCAAGGGATTGTATGAGCAACGGGCATGTCGACTGGCTGGATGCGTGTAAGAGAGAGGCCCATGTCCTTCAAAGGGGGGGGGGGGAAGGCTTTGCTTTTTGGAAATCTGACTTCACGTAGCGAACATCAGGTGAAACATTTTCAGTTATTAGGTATCAAAATAGATCAGGGCATGGAGACAGAATGGAGTATCCCTTCTACGGGTTTTTAAATGTAGTACTACTGACTTTAAAAAAAAACGCAATAGGCACATATTTCCTTTTAGATTTCAGCGAATTTTGCCACGGTATTCCCTTGGCTGCCACTTCCTCTCTTCAACCAGCCACTTCATGTTTCTTAAAGTGAACTTCTGAGCTCAGAGTTAGCAGCCATGTGTCTGAAATTTGGAGGGGGGGGAGATTGGCTTTCCTATAAGTCAAGACTCAAAAAGTGGTGAAATTAACTAGACTGGACCACAAGCTACATGGGTCCAGTCCAATTTCACACCAGAACGGAACTGCATGCTCATAATGCAAATCAATCTGAAGAGTTTGTCACAATTAGCCAAGTTCACGATGGATCTGCTTAGAATTCTAAATGTTATCTTACACTTAAACCCAGGGCTTTTTTTTGTAGCAAGAACTCCTTTGCATATTAGACCACATCTCCTGTTTTAGCCGATCCCCCTGGAGCTTACTGTACTAAGAGCCCTGTAAGCTCTTGGAGGATTGGCTACATCAGGGATGTGTGACCAAATGTGCAAAGGGGTTTCTGCTACAAAAAAAGCCCTGCTCATATCCCACCACCCAACTCAAGATTGCATATCCAGGCCTCCCAGGTGGTTTCTTAGCTAGGCACTGACCTGAATCCAGACCCCCCTTAATACATGCCTTCAGATTATCCCAAGACAGGGTGGACATATTGAAAGTTTGACAGAAAGTCACTACACCTAACTTCTTAGTGCCAGATGGCTTGGATGATGAAGGGGATGCTTACTAGATAGGAGGGGGAAAAACACTTTGTTCAGGCTCAGAGGCAGTCTCGTCCTCGCTGAACATGACACATATTGTGTCCCTGAAATGGCTCCCAAGCAGTGTTCCCTCTAGGCAGAGTTAGCGTGAGCTAGCTTACAGATTTTTAGCCTCCCGCTCACACATTTTTGTCTTAGCTCAGGAAGGATGACCCCAGGGCACACTAATTTATGCAGTAGCTCACAACTTTACTGCCAGTAGCTCACAAAGTAGCATTTTTGCTCACACGACTCCACAACTTAGAGGGAACGTTGGTTCCAAGGTATAAGCCCTGACTGATGATAAGACTCTTTGGGTGGAGTAGGAAACATTTTGCTCCCCAGCATGGAGGGTCTCTGCGCTGTGCCCCACTTAGTGGGTGGGGATCGAGCTGATGAGGTAGGGGGATTTCACAGCGAACAACCAAAGAGAGCCGGGATGCCTTCTGACTAGACCCTGGCACTCCTCTACCACTTTTCTGGGCCATCAGGAAGTAAGACAGGACCCTGGGAAGAGAGGAAAGAAGATACTACCCTGAGTTGGGCAAAAATTAAAAGTGACAGAGAGGGGGTGGAGGAGATGAGTCAGGCGCCATGGTTACATAAAGTACCGTCTCTACGGTTACCACAGGAAGAAGGGGAAATGGATGGCTCTTGAATTGACACAGGCCTGGGGGTTGGGAGGGAAGGACAGTGATCCCAACTGGCTGGATTTCGGTGTTCAATGGACCACAGGTCCAATGCTGAGTTCGCACAGGTGCAGGCCGACACTTCATCATTGGTATGGCAGTGTGCAGGGGTCATTTAGTAGAAAAAATAAGTGGTGGAGCTCATCCAGGAATTGTTATGCTGATGCACCTACTATTCAATGGACAAGAAGGTGGAACTCTCAGAAGGAGGAGGTGGAACTCTCAGAAAGGTTCAGGAGCTGTGCTTCTGTGAGCTCCCACTGAATCTGAGGCCTGGCAGTGCGTATGTATGCCCAGCACCTTAAAGCTTAATCAAAGACAAGGTTCACCAGAACGCAACACCAGAACCTGAGCAATCATCATGTGGAGGCCTACAGAAAGACAGCATCCCCTGCTGGCAATGTGCAAAGTAGATCACTCCAATAGAGCCAGTTTCGTGTAGAAGATGATATTGGATTTATATCCCACCTTATACTCTGAATCTCAGAGTCACAGAGAGGTCACAATCTCCTTTATCTCCCCCCCCCCTCACCCACACACACAACCCTGTGAGGAAGGTGGGGCTGAGAGAGCTCTCCCAGAAGCTGCCCTTTCAAGGGCAGATCTACGAGAGCTATGGCTGACCCAAGGCCATTCCAGCAGCTGCACATGGAGGAGTGGGGAATCAAACCCGGTTCTCCCAGATAAGAGACCATGCACTTAACCACTACACCAAACCGGCTCTCTCCACCAAAGTGGTTAAGAGTGGCAGACTCTAACCTGGAGAACCAGGCTTGGTTCCCCACTCCTCCACATGCAGCCAGCTGGGTGACCTTGGGTCACTCCCAGTTCTCTCAAAGCTGTTCTCTCAGCCCTACCTACCCTCATGGGGTGTCTGCTGTGGGGAGAGGAAGGAAAGGAGGTTGCAAGCTGCTCTGAGACTCCAAGTGAAGGGCGGAGTAGAAATCCAATCTCTTCTTCCTCCTCCTCACACACTGCAGGCAAAGCATAGAAGCTTCCAGAAATGACAGGTTTGGCTTCCAAGAAACCCTGCAACCTGGCACCTCCCTCAGGAGAAGATCATCACTACTTATACCCACCATTCTTTGTAGGGGTTTTCTTGTTCTTTCAAGAGAAGCCCAACTCTGTAAATCAGTGGTCTTCCATCCACAGGTTGGGACCCTCAGGTGGGTCAAGGAACCCCCCCCCCCCCACACACACATACACACTTCTTGCCCAGCAGCCATATTTTCTGCTGCTTGTGTAGACGGCATGAGCACCATGCTTCCTGTCTCTCTGCGTGTGCATGCTGAGAGTAACAGTGGAATGGTGAGGAGAGGTCACTCAGCAGTGTGAAAGACTCCTCCTTGACTCTGACCTTTAGCACATGCCTTACTATGGTACTATGGAACTCCTGGTGTTCAACTTGCATTTCCTGTCCCTAGTTCTCTTGGTCTGCTCGGTCACAAAACTGGTGAAGGTGGAAAGGTTTACGCCAGGGGTGGCCAAACTTGCTTAATGCAAGAGCCACACAGAATAAATGTCAGATCTTTGAGAGCTGCAAGACACAAACGTCAGATGTTCGAGAGCCGCAAACAGATGGGGGTGAGGTGGAAAGAAAGCAACTTTAACTTAAAATGCATTCTCCAAGCCACTGGCTGGCTTGGCTTGGAAAAGCGATTTAAAGAGAGAAATGCCCTCTCCAAGCCGGTTGATGGGGTGGTGGGGGCTTTGAGAGCCACACAATATGTATGAAAGAGCCACAGTTTGGCCACTCTTAGTTTAAGTCCACTGCCCAAAATGCAATGCAGCAAAGGGCCCACCACCACCACCACCTAGCAATTCTGCCTTGCAACACAGCTTGCCAAAAGGGCATGGAAGCTGCAGGAGAAGGGCACAGAGGAAACGTCAGTTGCTGGATGCGCATGCACAGACAAAAGCTGGGTCGTTCCATGCTTTCCAAAATGGTCAAGTGCCACCTACGGAATACGAACCTCTCAGCTGCTGAAAGTGTCTTTAAGAGGTAGTGAAGGGCCATGGGAAAAGCTCCCGAGTGAAAACAAACACACACAAAGCAGTCTAAGCACCACCTCTACCAACTTGCAGAGTGGCCTTGAAAGATGAGAAGGGCCGGGGAAAGTGGCACGTCAGTACTTCTGGAACTGCACCTCTGCAAAAGATTATCGTTCTGAGAGTGTGCAGAAATAAAGTTCTCTGGGGTGAAGCGGGTTGCGATGCGGGACACTCGCAATCATATATTTATGGGTTTTTACTTTCTTTAAAGACCAAAAAAAAGGGGAGGGAAAGCCGCACCCGAGGTACCATGCAGGGTTGCTAACCTCCAGGTGGCAACTGGAGACCGCCCTCTATTGCAAATGATCTCCAAACAACCAAAATCAGTTCCCCTGGGGAAAAGCCCTGCGTTGGAGGGTAGACTCCATGGCATTAGAGTAGCTAAAGGGAAAGGTTAAACAGCCTCTTCCCCAGCACCTTTCCTGGACCCGATACCAGGGTTGCCAGCTCTGGGTTGGGAAATACCTGGAGATTTTGGGGGTGGAGCCTTGGAATGGCAGGGTTTGGGGAAGGGAGGGACTCCTAGTATCAGGCCCAGGAAAGGCTGTTTAACCCTTCCCTTTAACCCTTCCCTGTTTAACCCTTCCCTTTAGCTGCTATTTTCCACATGGGAAAATATACCCGGGCACACACACTTTGACCTAAGCCTTTTAAAGAAACGTGAGATCCTCAGTCACTGTGGGATCTCCTGCGTCGTACCTAGTTGGGCTCTGTGTAAGGAGCACCGGAGAATGCCATAATGTGCTCTTGGCAGCTGATGTTCCTTTCAGTGAAGCCAGGGCCTTTTTTGGTAGAAAAAGTTCAGCAAGGACCCATTTGCATATTAGGCCACACCCCAAAAAGCACCATAGTTTCACACAGGGATTTTTAATAGAAAAGGCCCAGCAGGAACTCATTTGCATATTAGGCCATGCCCCCAATGGCACCATTGTTTCACAAAGGCCTTTTTTTAATAGAAAAAAACCAGCAGAAGGAGGAGGGGGCGGAAGAAGAGGAGGAGGAGGAAAAGAAGAAGAATTACAGATTTATACCCAGCCCTTCTCTCTGAATCAGTCTCAGAGTGGCTTACAATCCTTTATCTTCTCCCTCCACAACAGACACCCCGTGAGGTGGGTGGGGCTGAGAGGACTCTCACAGCAGCTGCCCTTTTAAGGACAACTCCTACGAGAGCTATGGCTAACCCAAGGCCATTCCAGCAGGTGCAAGTGGAGGAGTGGGGAATCAAACCCGGTTCTCCCAGATAAGAGTCCGCACACTTAACCATTACACCAAACTGGCTCTCAGTCCTTCAAATAAGGAACTTATTTGCATATTAGGCCACACCCCTTTGATGGCACCATTGTTTCACACAAGGCTTTGTTTTGTAGAAAAAGCCCAGGATAACTCATTTGCATATTAGGCCACACCCCTTGATGTCAAACCAGCTGGAACTTCGTTCCTGTGTTTTTCTACTAAAAGAAATAAACCTGAGTGAATCCTGGACAGGAGGAAATCATCATGGGATAAATGTTAGAGTATATACATCTCTACTGCCCTTCCTGGCACCCCAAAACTGGGAGTCCTGGCTTCAAATCCCCACCAAGCTGGTCAGGTGACCTTGCACCGGTCACACACTCTCAGCCTAACCTACCTTTGGAGGGCCCTTGTTGTGAGGCTACGAATAAAGAGGGAGAGAATCTTGTGTGCCCTTCGGAGTTCCGCAGAGGAAAGGGGGGGGAGGGATAAAAATATTCTCGATTTCGGAAGCTACCTCTTCTTACCTTGCGGCGGGTCGGGTAAGATTATACAAGTCTTCCTCCAGTGAAATCGCGCCATCTGTTCCGACACATTACGGAGGGGAGTGCATTAATAATGATGAGCTCTTGCTCTACGCAGCCTGCATTATCTAAAGGAGCCTTCCTGCAAAGACCAGGTGCTGGGGCCCAACACGACAGGGCTCTCTCCCACACATCCTGCCGGCCTGACATCTGGCTGTCTGCTTTTAGAAACAGACCGCTGGCCTAAATTATAGATCTTTCTGGTCTGCCGCACAAAGGCTGCCTCCGCGTCCCCAACTGAGCGTGCTGGATCTCAGCAAGGGCAAGAGAGAGGTTATCCACTGGGCAACAGTGAGAAGGCCGGCCCAGTCCCCCAGCTGGTTTGTCAAAATGCCACTGAGAACCAAAGCCACTTGGGAGATGGTTGCCTGGCCTAAAGACACGGAGGCACAACCCACCACAGGACTGAAAGGAATGAAAACAACATATCCGTGCAAGGCAGAAGTTTGCCTAAAAGACATTTCCAGTGGATTGGGCACTCAGAAGTTTTAACTTTAGGAGACAATAAAGCTTGAGTCCAGTGGTATCTTTTTTAAAATAAATCCATACAGAATAAAATTAGGACTATAAGACATAAACAAAGTAGCAACACAGGAGGGGAGGGATGGTGGCTCAGTGGTAGAGCATCTGCTTGGGAAGCAGAAGGTCCCAGGTTCAATCCCTGGCATCTCCAAAAAAGGGTCCAGGCAAATAGGTGTGAAGAACCTCAGCTTGAGATCCTGGAGAGCCGCTGCCAGTCTGAGAAGACAATACTAACTTTGATGGACCAAGGGTCTGATTCAGTATAAGGCAGCTTCATATGTTCATATGTACACAGTAAAGCCTGACACATAATACTACTTATCAGGATGAGTAACGATGACCGATTTCGAATTCACCTTACGCTGCTCTCACATTCATCTTCTCAGTGCGGCTTCCTCCCAATTTCCCACTATCTGCCCCGGGGCGGCAGCAAACATTGACGTTTTCGCGCAGTAAACAAACTGTTTTTAGCGGTTTCTGTTCGCTGCATGAAAATGCCGACCCTTGCTGCAGCCCCGGGGCAGATAGTGGGGAATCGAAAGGAAGCTGCGCTGAGAAGACAAACATGAGAGCGCCGTAAGGTGAGTTCGAAATCGGTCCAGAACTCTATAAAGAAACTTTGCTACTGATTCACATGGTCGGTGCGTGGGAGTAGGCCAAGTAGGCGACTGCCTACGGTGCCACCTAGCCTAGGCTCTCCCCACTCGCAGTGTATGTGCACCTTGGAGCCTGACTTCTCCAATGGAAAGCAGGCTCTATGGAGCGCAGACACTGCCCGGCTGGCTTTACGTTCTCCGGGTCTGTTACAGACCCGGGAAACGTGAAAGCGGATGGCGCCTGCGCAGTGTGCTCCTTGGAGCCCAACAGAAATAAATTAACAAACTGTAAAAGCTGAAGAAGAGCCAATTACAGTTTTAAAAGATTGGCTCTTGTTGAAGTTGTATGCCTCCACTCATCCTTCCTACTCTACTTTAACAGAGCCGTGAGGCAGGAGTCCTGGCTCAGTCTTGTCCCTGGCACCTCCAGCTAAAAGGATCAAGTAGTATTCTCACAATTTTTATTGCTTAATCTAACAATTAAAAAAAATTAATAAAATTTAAAATTAAAAAATGTAAATTAAAAATGTAAATAGTTTCAAGTTTCTTCATTTCTGGAGAGCCAGCTTGGTGTAGTGGTTAAGTGTGTGGACTCTTATCTGGGAGAACCGGGTTTGATTCCCCACTCCTCCACTTGCACCTGCTGGAATGGCCTTGGGTCAGCCAGAGCTCTGGCAGAGGTTGTCCTTGAAAGGGCAGCTGCTGTGAGAGCCCTCTCCAGCCCCACCCACCTCACAGAGTGGGGGAGGAAGGTAAAGGAGATTCTGAGCTGCTCTGAGACTCTTCCGAGTGGAGGGCGGGATATAAATCCAATATCTTCATCTACCTCACAGGGTGTCTGTTGTGGGGGAGGAAGGTAAAGGAGATTGTGAGCCGCTCTGAGACTCTTCGGCGTGGAGGGCAGGATATAAATCCAATATCTTCATCTACCTCACAGGGTGACTGTTGGGGGGGGGGGGGAAGGTAAAGGAGATTGTGAGCCGCTCTGAGACTCTTCGGAGTGGAGGGCGGGATATAAATCCAATATCTTCATGTACCTCACAGGCTGTCTGTTGTGGGGGAGGAAGGGAAAGGAGATTGTGAGCCGCTCTGAGACTCTTTGGAGTGGAGGGCGGGATATAAATCCAATATCTTCATCTACCTCACAGGGTGTCTGTTGTGGGGGAGGAAGGTAAAGGAGATTGTGAGCCGCTCTGAGACTCTTCGGAGTGGAGGGCGGGATATAAATCCAATATCTTCAATTTCTCCTACAATTCTCTGTTTTTTAAATGGGGTGTTTGTGTGTGCTAGTGGGCAGCTCTCCTAGGGCACCAAAAACCCTAGCACCACTCCTGCTAATTCTGTTATTTCTGAATCAGAATTATCAAGCAAAAAAAGAACCTTAAAATCATGAGGTCTCTAAAATTTGGGCCAATATGGGATATGAAAGATCCCAGTGGGACACCAAATAGAGAGGACACTGGAAGAGAACATGGGCAATAGTCTCAACACAATCCATCCAGTGGTATCTTTAAGACCAGCAGAGTTTTATTCACGGTGTAAGCTTTTGTGTGCACACACACTTCCTCAGATGCAATGGAATGGAATTTACCAGTTCATACATATAAGGCAGAGGTTGAGCAGCAAATTAGCATACAGCATAATGAAGATGTTTTAACAGATACAAACAGGAATAACAAGGTGAGCCAGTGCGGCACTGCAGTTAAAAGTGGTGGACTCTCCTCTGGAAAACTGGGTTGGATTCCCCGCTCCTGCATATGCAGCCAGTTGGGTGACCTTGGGTTAGTCACAGCTCTCTCGGCCCCACCTACCTCACTGTGTGTCTGTTGTGGGGAGAGGAAGGGAAGGAGACTGTAAGCTGCTCTGAGACTCCTTCAAGTACTGAAGAGCAGAATTTCTCTGTTTGCATCTATTAAAACATCTTCCTTATACCATATGCTAACTGCTGTTCAACCTCTGCCTTGTTATGGATAGATTGGTGATTTCCATTTTATTGTATCTGAGAAAGTGTGCACGCATGCAAAAGCTCATAGCATGAATTTACAAGATTGCGCATGGGATAGAGAAGGTAGAGAAAGAAGTACTTTTCTCCCTTTCTCACAATATGAGAACTCGTGGGCACTCAATGAAATTGCTGAGCAGTCGGGTTAGACCTGATAAAAGGAAGTACTTCTTCACTCAAAGGGTGATTAACATGCGGACTTCACTGCCACAGGAGGTGGAAGCGGTTACAAACATAGCCAGCTTCAAGCGGGGATTGGATAAGCATATGGAGCAGAGGTTCATCAGTGGCTATTAGCCACAACATATTGTTGGAACTCTCTGTCTGAGGCAAGTGATGCTCTGTATTCTTGGTGCAGGGGGGGGGGGGCAACAGTGGGAGGGCTTCTAGTGTTTTGGCCCCACTAGTGGACCTTCTGATGGCACCTGGTTTCTTTGGCCACTGTGTGACACAGTGTTGGACTGGATGGGTTATTGGTCTGATCCAACATGGCTTCTCTTATGTTCTTATGTGACACAGTGTTGGACTGGATGGGTCATTGGTCTGATCCAACATGGCTTCTCTTATGTTCTTATGTGACACAGTGTTGGACTGGATGGGTCATTGGTCTGATCCAACATGGCTTCTCTTATGTTCTTATGAATAAAACTTCGTTGGTCTTCAAGGTGCCCCTGGACTCAAGCTTTGTTCTAATGCTTCAGACCAACACGGCTGCCTACCTGGATCTATCTTTATTAGGAGAGGTTGTAGGTAAAACTTGCTGGTCCGTTATGGGGGGTGGGGCGGAAATCAGCAACAGAAGTTGTTGTGACTCTTTTGACTGGGTCCAATCCAAATGTCACAAAACAGTTAACGTCCGGTTCAGTCCTAACAGCACTGCTATTTTTTAAAATGCCACAGTGGTGCTGGATTGACTACCAAAGGGTTAGCAAGCTGTCGTAATAACTGAGGATCAGAGGAGGTCATGGTCTCAGTTGGACATGTGACTCTTTGTCTCAAACAAGGTTATGAAAACTTACAGCCAGAGAAGTGCTAACAGCAGAGACAGCAGTGGTTAGAGAAGGAAATTCCTTCGGCTCCACTGTCGCTTCTCAGCCTAGTTCTTCACCACACCCCCCTTTTGGCTCCTTCTTTCTCCATCCCAGTCATCATTAACAACCCCAAATTCTTCATTAAACAAGCCAATTCTCCCACAGTTATTCTTGCAATGACTGGCTGACTGTTGACCCAATGTGCATATTCAGGGCACTATGTATTCCACAATTAAATTTTAAAAAGTGAAATTCTGAGCCTGAGCAATTCCTTGACATACGTCCAGGGTTGGAATTCTAGCAGGAGCTCCTTTGCATATTAGGTCACACACCCCTGATGTAGCCAATCCTCCAAGAGCTTCCAAAAAAGAGCCTTGTAAGCTCCTGGAGGATTGGCTACATCAGGGGTGTGTGGGCTAATATGCAAAGGAGCTCCTGATTTCACCCCTGCATACATCAACAGCAACACCGAAATGTGCTGCAGACAGGGACTTTGTTATGTAAGTGGTTATAATATAGAGCACGTTACATTTGCAAAGCAACCTGCAACCTTGCAGGGGGACCAAGAATTAAGAAATATCTCCGGATTCCCTTAGAGAGGAAGCCGAGCACTACGGCAGTCCCAGATGATTTCCCAGGTTGCTTTTGCAAAGTGCTAACAGTTCCACTTCTATCTCTTGCATTTCCACACATGCTGAATAATAGCATTGGGAAAAGTCCAGAAAAAGGGCAACAAGAATGATTACAGGGTTAGAACACTTTCCCTATAAAGAAAGGTTAAATCGCTTGGGGCTCTTTAGCTCGGAGAAACGTCAACTGTGGGGTGACATGATAGAGGTTGACAAGATTATGCATGGGATAGAGAAGGTAGAGAAAGAAGTACTTTTCTCCCTTTCTCACAATGCAAGAACTTGTGGGCACTCCATGAAATTGCTGAGCTGTCAGGTTAGAACGGATAAAAGGAAGCACTTCCTCACCCAAAGGGTGATTAACACGTGGAATTCACTGCCACAGGAGGTGGTGGCAGCTACAAGCATAGCCAGCTTCAAGAGGGAACTGGAGACACATATGGAGCAGAGGTCCATCAGTGGCTATTAGCCACAGCATATTGTTGGAACTGTCTGGGGCAGTGATGCTTTGTATTTTTGGTGCTTGTGAGGGGCAACAGTGCAAGGGCTTCTAATGTCCTGGCCCCACTGATGAACCTACTGATGGCACCTGGGCTTTTTGGCCACTGTTTGACGCAGAGTGTTGGACTGGATGGGCCATAGGCCTGATCCAACATGGCTTCCTTTATGTTCTTAACTGACTTTCACAATGCACTTTACCGACCATTTGCAAGTGGATTTTGCCATTTCACACAGTCAAATCTAGTGGCAAAGTACACTGAAAGTGAACTGAAAGTGCGTTATTCAGTGCAGGTGAAAATGCCAATCATTGATGGGGTGAAGTGGATGAACGGGGGGGGGGGAATGGGGTGCCGAATCAGGAATAGACTCAAGCACTTCGTAGAGGGAGACCTCCCCCACATACTTCCTGTCTTCCCTCCCAGGCTGAGATGAAGGGCTAGATCCAGACAGTTGTTCCTGAGGAAGTTTATACAGAAGGAATAGCTTTTCCTGCCTTTGGAAACAAAGCAAGTGTTTTGGCTCAGACCCGGGAGAAGAAAAAATAAGAACCCAATGCCAGGAAGAATCCGTTATGTCTTGCTCAGACCGTAGCTCCGGGGCAAAGGACACATTTTGCCTGCAGAAGGTCCCCGATTCAATCCCGGCATTTCACCTTGACAGCAGTGCTGGGGGGTGGGGGGAGATGTGCGCTCTTCTTGATCCCTGGTGCCAACAAGACAGATCAACCCAGGCCAATGATATAAAGCAGCTTTATGTAGCTCCAGAAAAGCCCAAGCAAAGGGAAGCCTAAGCCAGCCAAAACCAGATGGGCAAGCATGAATAAGTCACAGGGGTCGAGACTGGAAACTCTTACCCTGACCTGGATAGCCCAGGCAAGCCCAATCTTGCCAGATCTCAGAAGCTAAGCAGGGCGAGTACTTGGATGAGAGACCTCCTTGGAATACTAGTAGTCAAAAGGGCAGGACTTTATTCAGACACCTCTCTGAGTATCTTCCTTGCCCCCAGTAGCTCACCAGAGTTCACAATGATTCCAGGTTCACTCTCACGCACACACACATTAAAAATATAAAAAACAGAATGGAAACTTGTTCCAGGCTTGGATCCAAGGCTTTTTTTTGTAGCAGGAACTCCTTTGCATATTAGGCCACACACCCCTGATGTAGCCAATCCTCCTGGAGCTTACAGTAGGCGCTGTAAGAAGAGCCCTGTAAGCTCTTGGAGAACTGGCTACATCAGGGGTGTGTGCCCTAATACGTAAAGGAGTTCCTGCTACAAAAAAAGTCCTGCTTGGATCTGCCCTATAAACGATCAGGACTTTTTTTTTTGTAGCAGGAACTCCTTTGCATATTAGGCCACACACGCCTGATGTATCCAGTCCTCCAAGAGCTTACAGGGCTCTTAGTCTCACCTGCCTTGGCAACGCAGAGCCTATTCTCTAGCTAGGTTCAATGTGCTACCGTCTGCGATACTTCTTGGAAGATTCCATAAAACTCCCTATGCTAACAGACTGTGCACTTGTGCATATCCAGAGATAGAAACTTTAGAACGTGTGTTCTTAAACTGTACTTTTTACTCTGACCTGCGCTCCACACTCATTGACCCGTTTGAGTGAGCAAACAGCAAAGTCCGACAAATATAAAATTGTCTTCTTGTTGTCAACTCGGAACCAATTGGTAATTGAAACTGCTGCAAATTTTTTATATCTAGCATCTAGGAGGCACTTAATGTATTTACAAGTTGCCATTTGATGGATGGATTGGTTCCCTGTTATGTTCAATATGATGCTAATAAAGGTTAATCAATTGAATTGATGGACCAAAGGTCTGTTTGGGGAGGGGACATGGCTCAGTAGAAGAGCATCTGCTCAGTACACAGAAGGTCCCAGGCTCAATCCCTGGCATCTCCAGTTAAAGGATCAGGCGGAAGGTGACAGGAAAGACCTCCATTGGAGAGGAGACCCTGGAGAGCAGCTGCCAGTCTGAGTAGACAATACTGACCTTGATGGACCGAGGGTCTGGTTCAGTACAAGGCAGCTTCACGTGTTTACCAAGCATCTTGCAGGGGCGGTAGAAAAGGCATGGGGTGGCAAGGCTTGAACATCTACCAAAAAGGAAAGTTAAGATCTGCAGTCCAAGTTTTGCCTAGTGCAGGTGCAAGGGTGGCCAAACTGTAGCATGGGAGCCACATGTGGCTTTTTCACACATATTGTGCAGCTCTCGAAGCTGCCACTGCCTCATTGGCCGGCTTGGAGAATGCATTTAAAGTTGCTTTCTTCCCACCTCTCCCTCCCCATATATGTGTTTTTCCATCCATCCATCCATCCCTTCCTTCCTTCCTTCCTTCCTTCCTTCCTTCCTTCCTTCCTTCCTTCCTTCCTTCATCTGACATTCATGTCTTTCTGCTCTCAAACATCTTGCATTTATTCTATGTGGCTCTTATGTTAAGCAAGTTTGGTCATCCCTGGTCTAGTGATTTCAAATTAGTAGGTGACATTGTGAGCTGTCCTGCCTCTTCTGCCCCTTCCATGCCAATGTCCTTGTTCTCCCAAACCTACAGGCCCATATCCATTTCTCTGTCTTCATTCATTATACCCTTTTTTCTCCCCAGAATGGCTTACATCCTTCTTCCCTCCATTTTATCCTCACAAGAACTCTGTGAGAGAGGCCTGGAGCCCCCAGCACAGAGGTAAAGAGGCACTGCCCCAGGGAAACAGCTTGGGGAGGGACCAAGACTCAGTGGCAAAGCATCTACTTAGAATCATAGAATCACAGAGTTGGAAGGGACCTCCAGGATCATCTAGTCCAACCCCCTGCACAATGCAGGAAACTCACAAATACCTCCCCCTAAATTCACAGGATCTTCATTTCTGTCAGATGGCAATCCAGCCTTTGTTTAAAAACCTCCAAGGAAGAAGAGTCCACCAACTCCCAAGGAAGCCTGTTCCACTGAGGAACCACTGTAACGGTCAGGAAGTTCTTCCTAACGTTGAGCCGGAAACTCTTCTGATTTAATTTCAACCCGTTGGTTCTGGTCCTACCTTCTGGGGCCACAGAAAACCATTCCACACCATCCTCAATATGACATACTTGGCCTGATGAAAGTCCCAGGCTCAATCCCCAACATCTCCAGTTAAAAGGACACCAGGTAGCAGGTGATGTGAAAGATCTCTCCCTGCAGAGCCACTGTAGGAATAAACTAGAGAGAACAATGACTCAGCCTAACACAGCTTTAGATGCTTGTGTGTTTTGGGGAGGGACCACAGCTGAGGGGCAGAGCATCTGCTTGGCAAGTAGAAGATCCTGGTTTCAGTCCCTGGTACCTGCAGTTAAGGATTAGGAAAGACTCCTCCCTTAGCTGCTGCCCATCACAGGAGACAAGACTGACCCTGAGATGACTGATCTGACTAAGTAGATTTTTCACGCACTCCATCTGATCATACACCAGTTTGGTGTAGTGGTTAAGTGTGCGGACTCTTATCTGAGAGAACTGGGTTTGATTCCACACTCCTCCGCTTGCACCTGCTGGAATGGCCTTGGGTCAGCCATAGTTCTCGCAGAGTTGCCCTTGAAAGATTGTAAGGAGATTGTAAGTCACTCTGATTCAGAGAGAAGCGTGCGGTATAAATCTGCAGTCTTCTTCGTTTAAAAAACCCCCAGAAAATGGTGCAAAAATGAATTCTCTAGTTTGCCAAGGCGAAAGTAGAGAAAACAGGGATTTCCAATGGAAGCATTCAGGCAGATGAAATTGGCAGTGTTCCTAAATCTGCCTGTTTTGCCAAAGATAAACAGGTCTAGATCTGGCATCCAGATAAGAAAGTCTCCTTGAATTCCATGATGAAAGAAAGAAGGTACAAAACAGATAAAAGAAAGAAGAAAGTCCCAGAGTACGGATGGGCATGAACCAGGAAAATGGAGGGTCGTGGTTCGTGGGGTCTCAAGTTCTTTGCTGGTAAGCTGCTGCTGGGAAGTTCTTTGGGAGAGGGGCTCTGGGGTTTTTTTTATGACACCACCACTAACTTTTCCATTTAACAATCTGGTTTGAGTGCCTGAGACTTGTGAAGGGGGCATTTTTAAATGTCTCCCCTTCCCTCCTCGAATTATGCCACAGTAGTGGCCCACCTCCAGGAGTGAAGGGAAGGCATTAGGTCTTTTCAAATGCCTTCCCTTCACTTATCGAGACATGCTTGCAATCTCCTTTCCCTTTCTCTCCCGACAACAGACACCCTATGAGGTAGGCGGGACTGAGCGAGCTCAGAGAGATGCTCTTGAGAGAACTGTGACTTACCCAAGAGTAACCCAGCTGGGCTGCATATAGAGAAGTAAAGAATCAAACTTAATCACTACACCAAACTGGCTCTTTGCCACTGTGGTGTAATGATTACAACCTGGGAGTAGGATCCAGGAGACTCAGGTTCAAATCTCTGTCTGCCAGAAGCTTGTTGGGTGACCTTGGGACAGTCACACACTCTCTTTGTAAGGTACCTAATGGAGAGGAGGGAAAAAACGAAAGGAGAACAATGTAAGCTGCTGAGCCCTGCCCCCTCCAAGAGAAAGGCCAGGGTATAACTGAAGCTAACAAATAAATAAATAAACTTTGTTGTACTAATAACATTCTTCTGATACGGGGGATCTACAGAGAGGCTCAGAACACATTCCCAATAAATGCCAGTTGCACTATCCATTATTTTGGAAGATGTCTCCACATGGCCTCTTTCCCTCTCATGAAAGAACTTTCATTTCTGAGCATTCTTCTGTAAAAGGTCGTTACGCTATCTCAGTATCCTTGCCCCTTTCCCCTTCCTTCCTTCTGACATCTCTTCTGCGGGGGACGTTTTGCTGGTAAGCTCTTTGGGAGAAGGGCTCTTTTTTTTAATGACACTCCGAAAAATGAATGTCCTTCTTCCTGTGCCCTATGGTGAACCGCCAGGATACGCTGCCACGAGACAAGCACCGTCTTGCATAGTAAAGAGCAAGAGCCCAGTAGCACCTTTTAAAAAGGTAAAGGTAGGTCTGTGGCGCAGAGTGTTAAAGCTGCAGTACTGCAGTCCTAAGCTCTGCTCACAACCTGAGTTCGATCCCGGCAGAAGATGGGTTTTCAGGTAGCCGGCTCGAGGTCGACTCAGCCTTCCATCCTTCTCAGGTCAGTAAAACGAGTACCCAGCTTGCTGGGGGGAAAGTGTAGATGACTGGGGAAGGCAATGGCAAAACACCCCGTAAGTCTGCTGTGAAAACGTTGTGAAAGCAGCGTCACCCCAGAGTCGGAAACGACTGGCGTTTGCACAGGGGACTGCCCTGTCCAAGCACCAGTCGTTTCTGACTCTGGGGCGATGTCGCATCACGACTTTTTCATGGCAGACTTTTTACGGGGCGGTTTGCCATTGCCTTCCCCAGTCATTAGGCCCGGTGATAGGGGTTCTGCTGCTCAAGGCAGACCTCTGCACCACGCCCCCACGCCCAAAGCTCCTTAATAATTTTAATTTATATCCTGTCCTTCCCACCGAAGCAGGCTCAGGGTGGCTGAGAGGGAAGAGAGGGGGCGCCCATCAGTGCCACAGGTGGGGTGGCACCAGCCTACTCCCACAAGCCGGCTCTGCCAGTCATCTACTCTTTCCCCCCAGCAAGCTGGGTACTCATTTTACCAACCTCAGAAGGATGGAAGGCTGAGTCAACCTTGAGGCGACTACCTGAGCCCAGCTTCTGCCGGGATCGAACGCAGGTCAGGAGCAGAGCTTACCACTCTGAGCCACAGGGCTCACAAATATGCGGCAGGGGACGGAGGAGCTTTCGTGAGTCACTCCTCGCTTCTTCAGATGCAGCTAGAATGTGTGTCCATCTGCCTTATCGTTGGAGAGGAAAGCGATTTCACTTTCTAGCTGTATCGGAAGGAGGGAGCACAGTGATTCATTAAAACTCTTACCCTGACACAGATCTTGTTAGTCTGCAGGTCTTTTCTGGAGCAGGAACGCAGTTCTGGCTGCCTTGGTGCCAGGGGTGTGTGGCCTAATATGCAAATGAGTTCCTGTTGGTCTCGAAGGGGCTGCTGGACTCTTGCTCTTTTCTACAGCTAGAGAGGGACTAACAGGGCTGCCTGTCTTCAACTGTCTTGGATAGATCTGGTAACCTGAAACAAACTGGCACACGAAAGCACCCAGTGGTGGCTGCTTGCTACAAAAGTTCAATGGAGCCTCCATGTTCACAGGCCACCCTAGAGAAGTACATGCTGAGAGTACACCAGCAGGGGATGGGGGGTAGGGGTTGCCAGTTCCAGATTGGAAAACTCCTGGGGATTTGGGGGTGGAGCCTGGGGAGGACAGGGACCTCAGTGGGGCACAATGCCACACCCTCCAAAGCAGCCATGTTCTCCAAGGGAACTCATCTCTGTAGTCTGGTGATGAGCTGAAATTCCAGGGGGTCCCCAGGTCCTCCATGGAGGCTAGCACCCTTAGTTTCTGAGCTGTCGCCTTTGTGCTGGCTGGCAGGCTTCCAAAAAGCGCTGGACAGGCTGCCTTGAAACCACTGCCAAACTAGAGGGAACCTGGGCCAAACCCATCACGGCAAATCCTTTCATTTTTATGCAAGCGCCTTGCAGGCCTTCAACTGAGTACAAACAGCACACCGCCACAACATCTCAAACCACAAGGTGCAACCATTTCCGTGTCTGCGCTCATTCTCACTCCGCTGCAGCCTCTGCCCTGCTGAGCTTTCCCCACCCCACCAGATATCAAGACGCCTCCCTGCTTCGTCCTTTCCCATTTAATTTGCGACACGGCACCCACTCGCTCAAGACACCTTGCAGCATTCCTCTTTGCTTCTTTTGCGGCAGAAGACAGACCCTCCTAATTCGCAGTCCCGTCTTGAGGATCCCTCCCCTTCCTTTTATTCTCAGCACGCTGCATCTAATTTATTTAGGTGTGTATAGATGTCACTGCGCACACAAAAAGCCCCACAATATAAACAAAGTCATGCCTTCAAGCCTGGGAAGAGGACATCATTGACAATGGAAAAGGAACTTCTAAATGGAGGAGGGCCTAACTCCATGAGCAGAGCACAGGCCCTGCATGCAGAGGGCCCCGGGTGCAACCTCTGGCTTCTTCAAATGAAATTTTCTATGAAAGAGATAGTGGCACAGACAGCTCCAAGAGGGGACTGAAGAAACATATGGCGCAGAGGTCCGTCAGTGGCTATTAGCCACAAGGTACAGATGGAACATTCTTCTCTTGGGCAGTGATGCTCTGTATTCTTGGTGCTTGGGGGGCAACAGTGGGAGGGCTTCTGAAGTTCTGGCCCCGCTGGCGGACCTCCTGATGGCACATGGGCTTTGGCCACTGTCTGACACAGACTGTTTGACTGGATGGGCCAGTGGCCTGATCCAGGGCTTTTTGTGTAGAAAAAGTCCAGCAGGAACTCATTTGCATATCAGGCCACACCCCCTGAGATCACCATTGTTCTGCACTGGACTTTTTGTAGAAAAAGAAGATGATATTGGATTTATATCCCGCCCTCCACTCCGAAGAGTGTCAGAGCGGCTCACAATCTCCTTTACCTTCCTCCCCCACAACAGACACCCTGTGAGGTGGGTGGGGCTGGAGAGGGCTCTCACAGCAGCTGCCCTTTCAAGGACAACCTCTGCCAGAGCTATGGCTGACCCAAAGCCATTCCAGGAGGTGCAGGTGGAGGAGTGGGGAAAGGCGGCCTGCTTCGGTGCACAACGGGTTTGTATGAAATTAGAACTGGGTGGGCACAACACGGAAGAACTGCTCAGGAGCTGGCTCTGTAAGACTTGCTGTTTTCCCTACCTGATCCGCTGAAGCCGGTTCCCAAACTGGATCCCACCCCACTCCCTGCACTCACCAAAGCAAAACCCAACAAGGGGCTGTGCTTCCTTGACCAATTAGCAGCCGGCGATTAAAAGCTCCAAAGGCCTGCCAAGCCTTAATCTCAAAAGTCTTGATGAACTGATTTGTTCCTGCATGGAATTAATTTGCTAACAAGGATTGGGAGAAATTTTCACCTTCCCTGCCAACCGCCTCTGCCCACCCCCACCCCTACACCGTTTCGCTGCCCATCCTTCTGTCTGTTCCCCTCTGGGATGCAGAGGTGACAAGTGTGCAGGCCCAAGCAAAAAAAAGGGAATGAAACAGATGGGCATTGGAGCTGGACTTAGCGGCGAGGACAAGCCGCTGGAAACCAAGCAGAAAGGGGACAGAGATTCCCCCCCCCCACTGTGTCCCGGTGCAACCTCTCCGATCGGCCGAAAGCATCTCTTCCGTGGCAGAATGCCTCCAGTGCCGAAGGCGCCTTTGAAATTTGACTGAGGACACAGCTGGAGAATCAAACTGTGTTCACCTTTTAGGCCCAAAACTCCTTTCCAGCCACCTGTGAAACCTCTGGCAAATGCATTCTTCTCTGTCTGATCTGCCACCCCCTACTCTTTAAGAATGCAGGCTTTCACGATCAAGGTAAGCCCCAGTTTTTCCCCTTCCAAGAGCTGCAGGTGGGGGGGGGGTCACTCTCTGCAGGGAGACGTCAGCTGTCATCCGCAGACAGGGATAACTGTGCGTCAGTCCTCACGATGACGGCGACGACAGCGAAGCAATTTGGGGCCCATTTGTGAAAACGCCTTTTAATTAAGCCCTCTATGACGACAGTCACGGTTGGGGACTGGGGAAAGATCACCAGTACCTTTGGGTACTCTAAAGCGTGCCTCTAACGAGCGTCTTGGTTCGGATTAGATGGCCCATTTTCTATGGGGACTCTTTTCAGTGTAGTTATCCATCTCCAGCATCTGAGATGGGCCTGCAGAATGAACCCTTTGGCCCTGTCCTGGTCTCACTGGGTGGCCCCAGGAATCTTTTGGCATCGCTTTCCTATCTGCAAAAGTGAGAAGATCTTGGGCTGCATCCTTGCACAGGAGGAGGGCTGCCCTGACAGCAGAACACAAGCTCTGGGGCCGACCAAAGAGCCTTAAGTATGCAGCTCTGAAACAGCAAGTGGGTTCCGACCGATCTGCTCTCCTGCAGCTTGGAGCCAACAACCGGGCAGCCCTGTCGTGGGCAAATCAGCCAATCTGAAGGCATCGTTGCCCCTTTGCAGATTAATTATCAAATCTGTACCCCAAACTTTCTTTACAGCAGGGGTCCCCAACTCCTGGTCCGTGAACCGGTACCAGTCCGTGGCCTGTTAGCAACCGGGCCGCCAACCCTTTCACCTGCCTGGGACCTGGGTGGACTGGCTTTGAAGCACCATCTCTTTCATCTGCCCGGGTCCCAGGTGGGCGGAAGGGGGCATCGTGGCAGTGACCTTTGCCTACCCTTCATTTAAAGACCCCCATGGGGGGCTGGGACAGGGTGGGCAGCCTGGGGTGGCAAAAAACCCAGCATACCACACACACACCCCGGTCCGTGGAAAAATTGTTTTCCACAAAACCAGTCCCTGGTGCCAAAAGGGTTGGGAATCACTGCTCTACAGAACTCAGGGCGGCATGTAAGGACTGGGGGTTTTCATCCTCCATGCAGGAGTAAGTTATGTTGCTGAAGTTGATCCAGGTTACCGAAGTTGACCCAGGATTTGAACACAGATCTCTCTAGCTGAGGGGTAATGTTTAAGGTGTTCCACCACACCAAACGGTAACCGAGGACTCCATAAGGAGGGCTCCCAGCTATCTGGAGAATGGAGCTTGCACTCTCAGCCTTCCTTCCAGCAACCCACATCCCCACCTGCCTGGGGGTCCTTCCTTCCCTCGCCCATTTGTCAGCCTTCCTACTGGTGGTACGTTCTCTCCCCAATGAAGAAGAGGAGTTGGTTTTTATACCCCACTTTCCTGTACCCTAAGGCAGTGGCTCTCAGCCTTTTGGGCACCAGGGACCGCTTTTGTGGAAGACAATTTTTCCACAGACTGGTGGGGGTGGGGATGCTGGGGGTTTTGCTGCCCCAGGCTGCCGCCACGCCCAGTCCCTGCCCTCCATGGGGGTCTTTAAATAAGGAGTAGGTTCCTCTGCCTCACTCCATGGTCCGGTAGCTAACAGGCCACGGACTGGGACCAGTTCACAGCCCAGGGGTTGGGGATTCCTCCTGCCCTAAGGAATCTCAAAGTGGCTTACAAAGGCTTACAATCACCTTTCCTTTCCTCTCCCCACAACAAGCACCCTGTGAGACAGGTGGGGCTGAGATAGCTCTGAGAGGACTGGTCTCGAGACTGACCCAAGGTCACCCAGTAGCTGTCTGTGAAAGAGTGGGGAATCTCCAGATTAGTGGTCGTGGCTCTTACCTGCCACACTGGCTCTATTTAGACACCTATACCCTGCTTTTTTTCTGCCCCGAGGAGTCTTAAAGTGGCTTACAATCTCCTTCTCTTCCTCTCCCCACAACAGGGACCCTGTGAGGCAGGTGGGGCTGAGAGAGTTTGGAGAGAACCGTGACTGGCCCAAGGTCACCCAGTGGACTTCTTGCAGGGAATCAAACCCACTTCTCCGGATTAGAGACTGCCGCTCTTCACCCCAACATCACACTGGCTCTCAACTGCACTGGTGCATGTGAGCAGACGGCAGCCCCAGCGCAGTGCCTCCCAGGCGTGCCCCCACCATACATCACCTGCAGCTTCCTGCCCGGCACCATACAGTTGGGGGACTCTGGGACACTGGGCCCATGCCAAAAACCCTGACCCCCAGCAGCTGCCTCACCTCAGGCGATGCCGATGCTTCCAGTGTCCAACCCACAAAACACCTGCACCAATAATTCCCCTTATTCCTCACCACCACCCATACACTGACAAATCCTCTCTCCAGTTTGGTGTGAGAGACAGTTTGGTGTAGTAAGAACATAAGAGAAGCCATGTTGGATCAGGCCAACGGCCCATCCAGTCCAACACTCTGTGTCACACAGTGGCAAAAAAATATATATATACACACACACACTGTGGCTAATAGCCACTGATGGACCTGTGCTCCATAGTTTTATCTAAACCCCTCTTGAAGGTGGCTATACTTGTGGCCGCCACCACCTCCTGTGGCAGCGAATTCCACATGTTAATCACCCTTTGGGTGAAGAAGTACTTCCTTTTATCCGTTTTAACCTGTCTGCTCAGCAATTTCATCGAATGCCCACGAGTTCTTGTATTGTGAGAAAGGGAGAAAAGTACTTCTTTCTCTACTTTCTCCATCCCATGCATTATCTAGTAAACCTCTATCATGTCACCCCGCAGTCGACGTTTCTCCAAGCTAAAGAGCCCCAAGCATTTCAACCTTTCTTCATAGGGAAAGTGCTCCAGCCCTTTAATCATTCTAGTTGCCCTTTTCTGGACTTTCTCCAATGCTATAATATCCTTTTTGAGGTGCGGCGACCAGAACTGCACACAGTACTCCAAATGAGACCGCACCATCGATTTATACAGGGGTATTATGATTAGTGGTTAAGTGTGCAGACTCTTATCTGGGAGAACCGGGTTTGATTCCCCACTCCTCCACTTGCATGTGCTAGAATGGCCTTGGGTTCGTCACAGCTATCGCAGGTAGTTGTCCTTGAAAGGGCAGCTGCTGTGAGAGCCCTCTCAGCCCCACTCACCTCACAGGATGTCTGTTGTGGGGGGAGAAGATAGAGGAGATTGTAAGCCACTCTGAGTCTCTGATTCAGAGAGAAGGGCAAGGTATAAACCTGCAGTCTTCTGCAGTCTTCTTCTTCTGGAAAAGGGCACAATAAATCTCTCTGCCGTTTGGTGGGTTCCAGTTAGCCTTTTCAAGCACGTCACTCAAAGATGACTCCTTCCTTGCTCCTCCCCTTTCAAGGTGCACAAGAAAGGCCTTGCAAGTGAAGGGGGGGGGGAAGGTTGAAGCACAGCCCACACACCCTGTATTAATAGCATCCGAGCAATCAGCGCTTAAAATAGGCCGCAAGGAGCAAGAAGGCTGGTCTCGCCTGACAGCAACCTATTCTGCAGAAGAGCAACTGTGACGCAAGAACAATTAGAAACGCTGCTTTTAGAAACACACACACCTACGGGGGCACCTCCTTCCGAACGTCCAGGACATACCCACACACCGGTTACAGCTCTACGAGGCCAGATATGGCTTTACAGAGCCTCCCTGAATGGGGCATCGTAAGCTGAGGCGTATCATTTTCACCAGCGTCTAACCCTTGGCATCTCCAGCAAAAGCAGAGTTTGGTTTCGTTCTCGGAAAAGGCTTTTGCCCAGCGCCTGGAAAATGGGTCTCATGCTACTAATCGGGATAAACCTAAATTCCATCCGCATGAAAAGTTTGGCAGAGGTTTGGACTTTCCAGAAGCTGGTTCAGGTAGCCGGCTCCAGGTTGACTCAGCCTTCCATCCTTCCGAGGTCAGTAAAAGGAGTCCCCACCTTGCTGGGGGGAAAGTGTGGATGACTGGGGAAGGCAATGACAAACCACCCCGTAAAAAGTCTGCTGTGAAAACGTTGTGAAAGCAATGTCACCCCAGAGTCAAAAATGACTGGTGCTTGCACAGGGGACTATCTTTACCTTTTTGTTCCCTCAGACATGCACGTCACTTTTTATTTATACAGAAAACACTTATGCAGTGGTAGAAAAGAGTGAGAGTCCAAGACTTCAAGACTAACAACATTTGTGGAGGGGTAGGAGCTTTTCAGAGTCACTGTTCTGAAGAAATAAGCAGTGACTCTCAAAAGCTCATCTGCTGTCACACAAGTTGTTAGTCTTTAAGATGCTACTGGACTCTCATTCTTTCTGCTGCTACAGATAAACCCAGCTACTCAAGTTGATCTTAATGCAGTAGGTGCTGGAGAGTCCCTTGGACTGCAAGAAGATCAAATCAGTCAGTCCTAAGGGAAATCAACCCAGACTGTTCCCTGGAAGGTCAGATGCTGAAGCTGAAGCTCAAATACCGTACTTTTGCCACCCAATGAGAAGGGAGCACTCACTGGAGAAGACCCTGATGCTGGGAAAGACAGAAGGCAAAAGAAGAAGGGGACGGCAAAAGATGAGATGGCTGGACAGCGTTACTGATGTAACTAATACAAATTTGAGCAGACTTCAGAGGACGGTAGAAGACAGGAGGGCCTGGCGTGACTTTGTCCATGGGGTTGCAAAGAGTCGGACTCGACTGTGAAACTGAACAACAAAGAACTATAACAGGGGTAGCCAAAATGTGGCTCTTTCACGCATAGTGTGTGGCTCTCAAAGCCCTCACCATCCTGTTGGCCAGCTTGGAGAATGACTTTAAAGTTAAAGTTGCTTTCTTTCCGTGTCTCCCTCCTCCCTCCCCCATCTGTTTTCCTTCCTTCCTTCTCTCAAACATCTGACATTCTTGGAACAATAACAGCTGCTACACGCTGACAAGCAGATGGAGGCCAATACCAGAGGGCCAGGCCTGCCGATAATCTGAGCCCCAGGATGTTTTGATTTTAGAAATTAAGCACAGAACATAGCAGTCTGACTCTGCTCTATAGCCCCAGGGTAACATGCCTCTCCCCACAAACACCCCAGACATAAGACGCTGCAGTTCAAGACTGACTAGAAATCATATTTACTGATCTGGAAACTGTACCCAAACGGAGAGGTCTAAAGATGGCACATACTAAGCAGGCAGGGAAAAGCCCTCAAGGGGTGCCATCCTCCAGGTGGGACCTGGGGACCCCCCAGAAATACAACTCATCTCCAGACTACAGAGATCAGCTTCTCTGGATAAAACGGCTGCTTTGGAGGGTGGACTCTGAGGCATTGTACCCCGCTGAGGTCCCTGTCCTCCTCAGGCTCCACCCCTAAACCTCCAGGAGTTTCCCATCCTGGATCTGGCAACTCTACCCTCCCATCCCCCACCAATGGTCAGGGAGAACCTGCCAACCTGACCTCTGCACGAGCTCAGAGACACTGACTGCTTCAGATGTTCTGCGCACTGGAATGAGGTATGGTTTCAGAGTTAAACCCCCTTCGAATAAAGTCCTGAAAGAGTGACACCGCTGGCCAAAAAGGTGAAGGGACACCTTTGCCCCCCCATTCCAAATGGTTTGTATTTATTTACTTATTGCATTCAAGTATTAATACCCCACGTCAATGCTCCCTCTAAGCTGTGGAGTGAGCAAAGATTCTACTTTGTGAGCTACTGGCAGTCAAGCTGTGAGCTACCACATTAATTCGTTCTTGGCTCAAAGCGGCCAACCAATTATAATTAACACATTGCAGATTAAAGCTCCCTGGTACCTCCTTCGCCGCCTTCAAAGATGCCTGCTGTTCAACCCCCCCCCCCCAAAAAAAGCCCTGAAAAAAACAGCCCTTCAGCACTCCTCCAAACACAGCCAGCTGACTTTGGGTCAGCTACAGGTCCCTCAGAGATGTTTTCTCAAAAGCAGTTTCAGCCGGAGCTCTCTCAGCCCCACCTACCTCGTGGGGTGTCTGTTGTGGGAAGAGGAAGGGAAGGAGATTGTAAGTCACTCTGAGACTCCGAGGGAAGGACGGAGTATAAATCCAACCCTCTTCGTCTTCTCTTCCTATGAGGGCGGCTCTCCTCCGCTCTTCAGGGGGGCCTTTCCATAGTGAAGGAGCCATGATGGAGAAGGCCCATCTCTGGTTGATGCCATGTAGGCTACCTCACACCTAACACCTGACAACTGTAGTTGGTATACAGGAATGCACGGGTGCAACCATCCTTCATATATGTGGTCCATACTAATGGGGAGCCCTGCCTTTCTACAATTCTCTGCTCTGGATTGGGAAATACCTGGAGATTTGGGGAAGGTGGAACCAGGGCTGAGTTTCAGAAGAGGAGGACCCCAAGCAGTGTACAATGCCATACAGGTTTGATGCTTTAAGCCAACTTGTCTCTGCTGAATGGACTTGAGAACTGGTGCCTAGTCAGTATTCTAACCTGGGAACCTGCAGCCAAAGGGGGTTATTACACTGGAGAGTCATTGTTAATGTAAGCAGACCCACCGGGAGTGGGGTGGGTGGGAAGAAGATTGCAGCGCTCAGCCGTTTCATGTTTTCCTAGTCTCAGAGCATTCTTAGACTCAAAGCAACCATTTTCTTTAGGGGAACTGATTTTTTTTTTAAAAAAAATTGTGTGTGCGTGTGTCTGCACCTGGAGGTCACGTCAACCTCTGGTGACTGACCCCTGCTAGGGACCTTGAGGATATTCAGGGAGGTGGCTGAATAAAGCCTGCCCCTGCCTCCCAACTGAGTCTTTCAAGGACAGTCTCTCATCCAAGGACTTACCACAGTCAACCCTGCTTAGCTTCCGAGATCCAGGGAAACCGCTCTTGATCATCTGGAGATCCACTGCAACAGCAGGTGATCTCCGGGTGCCACCCTGCCCTGCAGATTCCAGGCTAACCTAATCTCATCAAATCACAGACTCTAAGCAGGGCCAGCCCTGGCTGGTATTTGGATGGGAGACCACCAAGGAATACCAGGGTTGTGACAGGAGGCAGGCAAGGGAAAACCACCTCTGAACTTTTCTTGCCTGGAAAACTCCACGGGATCGGCATGTCAGCTGTGACTTGACGGCCCTTTGCATCGCCACTCCAGGTGCCACCTGGAGGCTGGCAACCCTGTTTGCCCTTCCCCATCGACTGACCCCAAAACCGATTCCTTCCAGGACCCACCGTCCCGTGACTGCAAGAAGAGAGGCGCCAGCTCTACTGTCCCTGTGAAGACCGCTGCCTTGGCCCCTTCTCCAAGAAACGGCCTTGACTCTAGTAAACAAGACAGAAATAACCTCCAGGAACCTGAGAGCCCCTCACTGCGGAGAGAGGCACAGAGAGATCCTTCGTGGATACTGATACCAAACGCTTTTTTTGAAAAAGTTTGCCTCCTCTTGCCAAATGGCCTTGTTTGCAAGAGCTATCCACTCCTTGTAGCACACCTGCTCTGTCTACTCATGAGATGGAGGGGGGGAAACTTCAACTCTGAACACTCCCCCCCACACAAGTTAATAATTTTTATCTGAAGAAGTGTGCGTGCACACAAAAGCTCAAACTGGAGAGCCAGTTTGGTGTAGTGGTTAAGTGTGCGGACTCTTATCTGGGAGAACCGGGTTTGATTCCCCACTCCTCCACTTGCACCTGCTGGAATGGCCTTGGGTCAGCCATAGCTCTGGCAGAGGTTGTCCTTGAAAGGGCAGCTGCTGTGAGAGCCCTCTCCAGCCCCACCCACCTCACAGGGTGTCTGTTGTGGGGGAGGAAGGTAAAGGAGATTGTAAGCCGCTCTGAGACTCTTCGAAGTGGAGGGCGGGATATAAATCCAATATCTTCTTCTTCTTCATCTTCTTCTCATACCTTGAATAAAACTTTGTTGGTCTTAAAAGTGCCACAGGACTCTATTTTTCACAGGACTCTAGTGTACTGTGTACAATTCTGGTCACCGCACCTAAAAAAAGATCTTATAGTACTGGGAAAAGTCCAGAAAAGGGAAACTAGAATGATTAAAGGGATGGAACACTTTCCCTATGAAGAAAGGTTTAAAACGTTTGGGGCTCTTTAGCTCGGAGAAACGTCGACTGCGGGGTGACATGATAGAGGTTGACAAGATTATGCATAGGATAGAGAAGGTAGAGAAAAAAAGTCCTTTTCTCCCTTTCTCACAACACAAGAACTCGTGGGCATTCAATGAAATTGCTGAGCAGTCAGATAAGAACTGATAAAAGGAAGTACTTCTTCACCTGAAGGGTGATTAAGATGTGGAATTCACTGCCACAGGAGGTGGTGGCAGCTACAAGCATAGGCAGCTTCAAGAAGGGAATGGATAAGCATATGGAACAGAGGTCCATCAGTGGCTATTAGCCACAGCTTATTATGGAACTCTCTGTCTGGGGCAGTATTCTTGGTGCATGGGGGGGCACAGTAGAAGGGCTTCTAACCCCACTGATGGATCTCTTGATGGCACCTGGGGTTTTTTGGCCACTGTGTGACACAGAGTGTTGGACTGGATGGGCTATTGGCCTGATCCAACTTGGCTTCTCTTATGTTCCTAACGATTTAGGCTCAATTCAGACATTACAAAACACAACGATTTGTTCCCAATGGGCACGAAAGAGTTCAGCTTCTGAGCTCCCCCCCCCTTCTCCCCCTCGAGACTTACTCCAATTAATTGTGACATTTGCATGTGGGTGCATTCGCTAACTGAGGTTTGCATCTTTCCCGGCAAATGGAAATTCTTGACCACAGTTCAATCCTGATTAAGAATCTGGGTTTCCAGGAAAGAAACAAACGCTCCGTACAAAAGTGCCCTCGTTAGCATAACTGCATCTCAACTGAAGACTTCCGTCTCAGGGCATCAAGCTGAGGGGGAGAATGTAGAAGCCCAGCAATTAAGTCGGGCACCAGTGTGGCTCAGTGGTTAGAAGGTCAGGTTACAGTCAAGGAGACCTGGGTTCAAATCTACGTACTGCACTCTACCACAAGGCTCACAGGGTGAGGATAAAACTAACGGAAGGGGGACACCTAACAGTTGCCAGCTCTGGGTTGGGAAATATATGGAGATTTTAGAGGTGGAGCCTGGAGAGGAGAAGGACCTCAGGCGGATACTATGCTACAGAGTCCACCCTCCAAAGCAGCCATTTCTTCCAGGGGAACTGATCTACGTAGTCTGGGGACCAGTTGTAAAAGAAGAAGGGAGAAGGAGAAGAGATTGGATTTATACCCTGCCCTTTACTTCCCAAAGGAGTCTCAGAGCATCTTACAATCTCCGTTCCCTTCCCCCCTTCACAACAGACACCCTGTAAGCAGGGTTGGCCCTAAACTGTCTGAAACCCTAGGCAAGGCTAGCTTCTGGTGCCCGCCCCCACTAATAACATCACAAAGTCACATGGGGGGGGGCTGCCCAATTTGGCAGCCCCAGAAGGCATGCGCCCTAAGCAATTGCCTAGTTTGCCTAGTGAGGTAGGTGGGGCTTAGAGAGCTCTTTCAAGAACTGCTCTTGAGCAGAACAGCTCAGAGAGAACTTGGGGCTGACTGAAGATCACATCAGCAGCTGCATGTGCAGGAGTGGGGAATCAAACCCAGTTCTCCCAGATAAGAGTCCGCACACTTAACCACTACGCCAAACTGGCTCTCCAAAAATGGGAGATTTCCAGGCTACACATAAGAACATAAGAGAAGCCATGTTGGATCAGGCCAATGGCCCATCCAGTCCAACACTCTGTGTCACACAGTGGCCAAAAACAAACAAACAAAAAAACCCAAGTGCCATCAGGAGATTCACAAGTGGGGCTAGAAGCCCTTCCACTTTGCCCCCCCCCCACCCCAAACACCAAGAACACAGAGCATCACTGCCCCAGACAGAGAGTTCCAACAACACGCTGTGGCTAATAGCCACTGATGAACCTCTGCTCCATATGTTTATCCAGTCTCCTCTTGAAGCTGGCTATGATTGTAGCCGCCGCCACCTCCTGTGGCAGTGAATTCCACATGTTAATCACACTTGGAGGAAGGTGACCCCAGGACCACATAGGGCACTCTGTAGTCCTAGTTTCCTTTATATCCCACCTTTCTCCCCAGCAGGCACCCAAAGGGACTTCTATCTTTCTCCTCTCCTCTTTAGCCTCACAACAGCCCCGGGAGGTAGGTTAGATTCAGAGTAGGCTAGGCTCAGAGTAGCCCAAGGTCACCCCTTGAGCTTCCATGGCAGAGTGGTGCTCCTTGGAGGAGGAGAACCAGATCAAAGCACCATCAAGCAGGAAAAAAATGTCCTTCACCGACAAACTCCGGTTTGCTTGCGATGTCCGAATGCAACCATAACGCTGCTACAAGTCAGAACAGACAATGCTGGGCACGGGAAGGACCAGATGCTGCGGCAGCCGGCAGCCAGAGCGTGCGCATGTGCTTTGATGGCAGTGCTGGGGGGGGGGGGAGTTGACTGCGTGAGCAAGATGGCTCGGCTTTTCAGCAGGCAGCCAGATTTGATGACTTTCAGCCTAATTTTATGACTATAATCGCAGCATGGGAAATGTCAACGGAGCTCTCCAGGGATTTTCTCGTGAACTTTGGAACAGAAGTGGGGAACTGAGGGAGGGAGACTCCTGCCACTTCCACAGAAAAGTCTCTGCTGAGACAGAAAAGAGGGCACAGCCACTCGCTGGGCATTTCCCGGGCCATCCAGAACAGAAAACCGAGCCAGTGAGGCCTGCAGACGAGAAGAAGTCGGTTTTGACTTGGGAAGCTCCCCTAGACGAGCTGACCTGGATCCCTGAAAGATCGACTTGCCAAGGTTACTTCTCTTCCATTTGCCAACAGGGAGGGAAAGGAAAACATACTCAAGTCAAGAATGCTGCCAAACGCTTCCATTCGCATTCCTGTATTGCATTTCCTTAATCTGGGATTGTTGTCATGGCTGCTGATAAAGCACAGCGATGAAGTGACTGTCCTACGATGCTGAAAATCCCAGTTTTCAAGCTTATCCTTATGCCACGAACTCACCACACTGGCCTCCACCTTTCTCCCAAAGGGGGCTCAAAATGGCTTGCAATCGTGCATCGACCACAACCCAGGTTCATACCTGCACCTTAAGCACTTGATGACTGCAAAAGTCAGGCAACGTCTGCAGCGCAGGTCACGACTGATGGAATTTTCACCCAGCCTGAGAGGCGATGATTGTTCAAGGGGGCCAATACGCATGCCAAGTTCCCCATCACAAAGACCTGATTCGCAAGATTGGTGGGCCCCAAACTATCTGCCACGGAGATGTGACAGTTTCACAGACCACACGAAGGGCAGAACGTGCAGTCACTCCCGTTGGTGCAATTGCAGCCATTAAGGAGAACATCTTGACCAAATGGCACGAATCAAAAACGTCTTCGTTATTCTGTTTGCTAATTTTACTAAAAAAAAAGCCATATGCAAGATATATATATATGTATTTTATTGCCATTTCATACCGTCTGAGGAAGTGTGCTGCACACAAAAGCTCACACCCTGAATAAACCTTTGTTGGTCTTAAAGGTGCCACTAGACGCTAACTTTGCTCTACTTCTACACAATATTAGCTGGGCCGCAGCCTGTCTGGGGACTCCAGATTTCTCCCCAAGTGCTGGGAAAGACAGAAGGCAAAAGGAGAAGGGGACTGCAAAAGAGGAGATGGCTGGACAGCATTACTGATGTCACTAACACGGATTTGAGCAGACTTCAGAGGATGGTGGAAGACAGGAGGGTCTCGTGAGACTTGGTCCATGGGGTCGCAAAGAGTCGGAACTGACTGTGCGACTGAACAACAACAAAAAAAACACATGGACGATGCTGAATGCATGCACCACCGTTAGAGCAATTTAAGAGCTACACATACAATTTGGTGTAAGAGATACACATATAGTGTGGTGCAGCGGACTCTAATCTGGGGAGCCGAGCTTGATTCCCCACTCTTCCACATGCGGGACAACCTTGGGCTAGTCACAGTTTGCTCTGAACTCTCTCAGCTCCACCTACTTCATAAGGTGCCTGTTTAGGGGAGAGGAAGGACAGGTGACTGTAAGCAGCTTTGAGACTCCTTAAGACAGAGAAAAACAGGGTATAAAAACCTATTCTTCTTCTACATGCATGAACCATCTGTGTCACTGTTTGGTCTGTTCATATGTGTAAGCTCTGAGAAACTAACATGGCCGAGAAACAGGACGGAACCGAGATGCTGTACATAATTCCTAGTCTTGTTCACAAGTTACAGGGAATGCACATACAACCTGCCTGCAGTGTACAACCTTTCTGCATGCATCGAGTAATTATCATGTAACATTCAGGCAGCTCAGCATGTGATTCAGACCCCATAGTTACCGGTCCCTTTCATTCGTAAAATGAACGCATGTTGGTTCTTTCTTACAGGTGTAAAAAAGAATGCCATGTCGGTTCTCTCTTACATCCATCCAGGATGTACAAGAGTTCACGGTAACGGGTGAATAGGTCTCCTTGACCCAACCATCACACACAACCGCTATGACATCAAACCACAACTTGCACACATGAACAGATCAGCACTAACATAAAAACATCCCTGACTTCTCAATTACCATGTCTTTGTCCATTCAGCAGCCAAAGGAGCCCAGCGTTCCCAGAAATCAGGTAATGCTGCATATGTGAACAGGTGGCATTTCACCAGCAGGTCCACAAGTTTAACAACACCGGCTACATCCACGTGGACACCCACATTAGCCCTTCGCAGCAAAACCAGGCAGGAGTGCATGCATGGCTTCTCTTTTTGTAATACTCCCTCCAGCCCTGCTTTTCTGTTCTCCGCTGCTTTCAGTAGAAATACCTCTGCTAAGCTCGCCATGCATCTGATGAAGTGAACGGTGAGTCACAAAGGATTGTACTGGAATAAATTTGGTGCGGCGCTGGACTGGTGTTTTGCCACAGGTTAAAAAGCATAAATAAATTATGAGGGATGTGTACAGTGGAATCTTCTTTAAAGAATCTTCTTTAAAGGAGAACAGCACCAAAAGATGTCCTTTTTTTTGGCAGGAATTAATTTAAAAATTAGTGTTTTTCAGGGAGTAGGGTTATTCAGGTCACAAGCTGAAAATGAGTAGATACGGTAGGTGGTTTTGAGCATGGTTAGAAGTATTTGCCAGGCAGGAGAGAAATTTAATTGGAGCTAGAACTTAAACACACACACACAATAATCTGTTCACCGCTCCACCCTCAGGAATAAAAAAAAAAAGGAACAACCGCTGCAACTCTGAGCATAGGCAAAATGCTTTTTGCTCACAGGCCGGAAAACCCTCCGGAGACTGGACCCACCCAGGCAGGAATCCCAAGGCTAGGCATGTTGGAAAGGGGAAGAATGCGGCCGCGGGGGGAGCTTTTAGTGTGGTTCGTAAAAGACAAGCCAGATGGGTTTGGAGCCTCTCCCAGCTCCTCGGTTCGGATTTAGAAGGTCAGATGAGGACAGAAATGGTTAAGGGGGTAGAGACGAGGGGGGAGCCGCCGCTGCTAGGACGTCCTTAACAGATTGGGGGGGGGGGGGGCGTGGAACCCCTTGCGGAGAAGCAACCCCCCCCCTCCCCAGACGCACGTGCCCAAGGAGCCGGGGGCGGGTGGGGGGAGCTCGGGATCGGGACCCACCTTCATGATGCCGGCGGCGGGGGCGGCCCTGGCCAGGCCGGGGGGGTCCCTCTCGGCGGAGTTGTCGCGGCTGCTGCAAGCCGAGCCCCCCGAGGCGGGGCGCCGCGGGCTCCGCTGGCTGCTGCCGGCTTCGGCTTGGGGGGGCGGCGGCCCAGGCCGGGGCGAGCCCGGGGGGAGGAGGCCGAGGGTCCCGTCCGCCATCCCCCCCCCCCTCCGGGGCTCCCAGCAGCCGCACCGGCCCGGCCCGGCCCGGCCCGCCGGAGCTCCCCAGCCGCTGCTGCGCCCTCCGCGCCGCCCTGCGCTCCTGCGCCTCGCCTCGCCTCTGCCCGGCGGGGAAGGGAAGGAGGAAGGAGGGACGCGGCCAGCCAGCAGACGCCGCCGCCGCCAGGGGGTGGAGGAATGGTGGGCCGGCCAGGGCGGGGCCTGCCCGAGCACGGCCCCCCAAGCCCCTGCCCCCAAGCGCCCCCCGGCCCAGCTACGCGCCGCGCCTCGCCTCCAGAAGGGCCCGCCTGCTCCCCGGGCCCAACCAGGCGCGCTTCTGCTGCGCCACCCCGGCACGTGGGAATGGGCCAACCCGGGTCGGGCGAGAGGAAAGATTTGGGGGCGCAGCGAGTGATTCAAACGGAGGCTTTGGCCATGGAAAGAAGAGCCAGTTTGGAAAGGGAGATTGGGGCGGTCCAGAGGCACGGGTGGGCCACACCCAGGCTGCCCGGCTGGGTTTTCTGATGCAGCCGGGGAGAAGAAAGAGGGCTGCCTTTGTTTCTGGGACGGGTCGCCGCTCCGGAATTTGTCACGGGTTTCTTCCTTTGCTTCACCTTCAGGGGAAGGCTTTCGCCCCGATGGGCTCTGCACAGCCGCTGCCCAGTAAGGCCAGGGAGGTCCCCGCACGTGTGAATGAGCCCTAAATCCACAGCGAGCGTCTCCGTCTCCGCAGGGTCCCCAGGCAGGCTCAAACCCCATCAGCTATTTGCTACAGGAGATTTCCGCTCGTCCTCGGAGGAGCTCAAGACAGGCAGCATGTGCTCCGTTTCCCTTGAGGTTCCGAACACCCCTGCGAGGTAGGCTTAGCTGCGCCAGAGGGGAACGGATGCAAAGTTGCCCTCTAGGGCCGCCCTGGTGTAAATCCACGCGGCTTCTGTCAGGGTTGGAAAAAGATCTGCCTTAATGACACACCCAGTCGTTTTTATCATGTCCTGAAACCGAGGGGTTCAGCCTATTTGAAACCAGGCCTCTTTGGCTCCCCGGTGCCAGATGTGTTTGGGCAGATGTGGTGGAAAGCCTAACCAAGTCCCCGCAGATTTATGGCGGCCCCTGGTGGAGTTTTCAAGGCTTGGAGAAGGGCTTGCCATTGCCGGCCTCTACACAGCAACTCTGGGTGGGCTCCCATCCAAATACTAACTTGGGTTGACCCCAGATAGCTTCTGAGATCTGGCTGTGATTATGGAATGTCGCTCTGTGCAGGCTCAGAGGCGCACTCCCCATACTACTTTATGGGTTATTGGGCCAGCGCTGCATTTCAAAAGAGTAAACCCTGCTTAGTTTTTCCCCTTGGCCTATCACTCCAAGAGTCATCTGTTTTCCTTCTGTCTTAAAAATGTCCCAGCCCACGAAAGAATTTGAGTGCTTGTTTCTGGGATCTTGCACGCTGATTAGCGCTAAACATCAGTATGTTTTTGATCAAACGTCAGTCGATGGAAACAGTCTGGCTAGCGCAAAACAATCAGCATGCTCACTCTTTGCAGCAATTTGCAAATAAGTCCAGCCACCAGCCCATAAGAACAAAGTTGGAGTCCAGTAACACCTTTAAGACCAACCAAGTTTTATTCAGAATGTAAGCTTTCGTATGCATGCAAATGTCCTTTCAATTTGACGAAATGTCCTTTCAATTTGTTAATTTCACTGTTTTGCTATTGGATTATAACTTGGTACCAATTTGCATGCTTAACCACTGCCTACCAGCTATATATGTAACTCTGCTCACTGTGCACCGTTCCTTTGTCTGATGAAGTCTGCGTGCATATGAAAGCTTACATTCGGAATAAAACTTGGTTGGTCTTAAAGGTGCTACCGGACTCCTGCTTTGTTCTGTTGCTTCAGACCAACATGGCTGCCCACCTGGATCCAGCCCATAAGAAGCTAGTTGCCCATCTACTCAGGTGAATTTGTTAGTCATTTGTGTGACATTCACGGTCTGAACTGAGCAAAACTATTGTGCAGTTTATAAAGCTTTCCTTGACTTTAGGAGAGGGACTGTGGCTCAGTGGTGGAACAGCTGCTTGGTTGCAAAAGTTCCCAGGTTCAATCCCTGGCATTTCCAGTTAAAAGATTATGTAGGAGGCGATGGGAAAGACCTCTGCCTGAGACCCTGAAGAGCCACTGCCAGTTTGAGTAGACAATACTGACCTTGATGGACCAAGGGTCTGATTCAGTATAAGTCGGCCTCCTGTGCTGCTTAGAAAAGAGCAAGAGTCCAGTGGCACCTTTAAACAAAATTTGTGGCAGGGTATAGCTTTTATATATCACACCTAATCCAATCATAACCTGCTATTGTCATTTGCCCGCTAGTGCCATTTGGCATCTGAAATCACTCCGCTCTCCAGTCTTCTGAAGAAGTGAGCACAGTGACTCACAAAAGCTCCAACCCTGCCACAGATTTTGTCAGTCTTTAAGGTACTTCTGGATTCTTGCTCTTTTCTGCTGCTGCAGACTCACAGCTACCCATCTTGGTTGCTTAGCATCTGAGGATGACATATATTAACTATAGACCAGGGGTGACCAAACTTGCTTAACATAAGAGCCACATAGAATAAACACCAGATGTTTGAGAGCTGCAAGGAAGGAAGGAAGGAATGCAAATAGATGGGAAGAAGTGGGGGAAAAGCAACTTTAACTTTAAAATCCACTTTTGCTTGGAAAGGAAAGGTCCCCTGTGCAAGCACCAGTCGTTTCCGACTCTGGGGTGATGTTGCTTTTACAGCGTTTTCACGGCAGACTTTTTACAGGGTGGTTTGCCATTGCTTTCTTTGCTTCGAGAAGTGATTTAAACAGAGAGAGGCCTTCTCTTAAGGGCAGTGGGGGCTCCGAGAGCCACACAATATGTGTGAAAGGGCCACATGTGGCTCCCAAGCGCCAGTTTGGCCACCCCTGCTATAGACTATGAAGGTAATCTAAGGAAGACCAATATAACTGTGATGGATAGAACATCCAACTGATGAGAACTGGATTTGAATCCTTGTCTACTTGTGAAACTTCCTCTAGTGTCACTATTTCTGGGCCTAACCCGCCTCACAGGGTTGTGAGATCAACCGCAGTTCTAACCCTTTTGTTGAAGCTGATGGGTTTAGACGGGTGCCATTTTTGCTTAGGATACCAGCTGGGTCAATTCCATGCATGCTCCATTACACTCTTTAAAGGAAGGATGAGATAGCGATGTAATAAGTCAGGCGAGTTGGTCTCTCCAAAGGTAGGAGCAAAATACTCGCTATTAAACAATTTACAGTGCGATCCTACGCCCTTGTTAAGTCCATTAAAGTCAGTGGGCTTAGACCAGCGTAAGGCTGTTTTGTCATCAGAAAATGGTCTTGTGGGCAAGAGATTCCAGAGTACGTTTGCATGCCTGTCTTCATCTCTATCATTTTTTTAGAGGGCATTATTTTGTTGCAAAACATGTCTGAGATCAGCTCTGAGTGTCAGAAGCTGCTTCAGTCCCCCTCCCCGCAAGAAATAATTCCCCCATTGTAAATAATCACCCACTGCCCCCCCCCCACACACACACTTATCCTCCAGATAATCTGGTTGCAAACTACAATGGACAGAAAATTTAACATTGCTGTAGCCAGAGTCCCTGGCAATCCCGCCTCTGGTCCTCAGCTCTGCCTCTAGCCCTTTGATCATCAAGGTGACCTGGGAGGTGTTAATGAGATTCTGGGTGCTTTATAACTGTCAACACAGATTGGCAAGACCCTGGCTGGCCAGCCCAGAGTTCAGGGAAGAGGCTGCTTTTTGTAGTGGATGGGAGGGGGGAGCAATTAGTGTAGAGTTAAAGGAACCCCCTACCTGGCCCTGCGTTACCGACCACTGGCATCCAAGCGGGAAATCCATGCAGGGAAAGGGGCCGAGAGGGATGCTGTTGCTGACCTACAGAAGAGAATGAATGCTGCAGTTTCCCTCTTTCTATATAGTAGCAGTAATTATTATTACAAGAGCCCTGTGGCGCAGTACTGCAGTCCTAAGCTCTGCTCACGACCTGAGTTCGATCCCCAGAGGTAGCTGGGTTTTCAGGTAGTCAGCTCGAGGTTGACTCAGCCTTCCATCCTTCCGAGGTCGGTCAAATGAGTACCCAGCTTGCTGAGGAAAAAGTGTAGATGACTGGGGAAGGCAATGGCAAAGCACCCCATAAAAAGTCTGCCGTGAAAACGTTGTGAAAGCAACGTCACCCCAGAGTCGGAAACGACTGGTGCTTGCGCAGGGGACTACCTTTAGTTTTAAATTATTATTACATGAAGCTGCCCTATACTGAACCAGACCTTTGGTCATCCATCACTGTCAGAATTGTCTACTCAGGGTGGCAGTCCCTCTCCAGGGTCTCAGGCTGAGGTCTTTCCCATCACCTGCTACCTGATCCTTTTAATTGGAGATGCTGGGGATTGAACCTGGGACCTTCTATTGTTGCTATTTGCTTTTCCACCCAGCTTAGGGTTCCCAAGGCAGCAAAACCATAAAACCATTAAAATAAGCTTTAAAATACATGTATTTATATATAAATAAATTAAAACACATAGGCTCATGAGAAGGAAGGTAGGTTATTGAGAAGAAGTGAGGGAATCCCAAACAAAACAGAAGAGAAACAAGACAGAAAGACAGATGCATCTCTGGGGAGGAAATTCCATAATTTTGGTGCTGAGACTGAGAAGGCCCTTCCACAGGTTAGCAGTTACCAGACTCCAGTGATGAGGACACCTAAAATGGGGCCTCCAAAGATGACCGTAGTGTTTAGATAGGTACATATGGGAGCAGATAACAGCAACCACTGTTATTATTTCAGGGAATCCTTTGAAGAAGAAGGCCATAGATTTATACCCCATCCTTCTCTCTGAATCAGTGTCTCAGAGCAGCTTACAATCTCCTTTATCCTCTTCCCTCACAAAAGACACCCTGTGAGATGGGTGGGTCTGAGAGGGCTCTCACAGCAGCTGCCCTTTCAAGGGCAACTCTTGCGATAGCGATGGCTAACCCAAGGCCATTTCAGCAGCTGCAAGTGGAGGAGTGGAGACTCAAACCCGGTTCTCCCAGATAAGAGTCCGCACACTTAACCACTACACCAAACTGGCTCTTTGCAAGAGGGGGAGTCTTTTTTTGTCCCTATGGACACCTTTGGAATTTTAACAAAGGACGGTGGGCACAATCACAAAATGGTTGCTTGCAAGAAGGTGGAGGAATAAATCATTTGAGTTATGCCACAGGAGAAAAAAGAAATGAACATGAAAACAGGATAAAATCAGAGCAACATGCAGAAAGGGGCTGGAAATGAGTAACAACCATTTAATTAAGGCAACTCAAAGGGGGGAAATCTTCAGCTGGTATCTGAATAACTGTTAAAATGATGCTCAGTAAATTTACTGGGAGGGAACCAACTATCATACTTTTATTCCACCCTTCCTTCAAAGATGTCAGGGCAGGTCTTTCATCAACTGTTTTTCCTCTACAACAACATGAGGTAGAGTAGAACGAGAGAGAATTGATTGGCCCAAGATCACCCTAACGAGCTTCTTGGAAGAATGGGAATTTGAACCTGAGTCTCACAGATCTAACACTAGTCCAAAACTGTAACCATTATGATTTCAAAATAATACCATTACGAAGGCCTTGTGAGTATATTCCTGGTGTGCCTCCACAGGAAAGGCATTTTTGGACAAATCGCTTAGACTTTGTTGGTGGGATAGAGATGCCAGCCTTCAGGTGGGACCTGATGATCCCCCTGGAATTGCAGCTCATCTCCAGCCTACAGAAACCAGTTCCCCTGGAGAACATGGCTGCTTTGGAATGTGGGCTCTATGGCATTGTAGCCTACTGTGGTCCCTGTTCTTCCCAGCATCCATCCCCAAATCTTTAGGAATTTCCAGGAACCTGGACCTGGCCACCCTACCCCTCCCTCCATCTCCCACTGGTGGTCAGGGCAGGGGGGACCTGGAAGCCTTATGGCAAAGGCACTCAGAAGACAATTGAGCTGAACTAGACATTACAGCACTCCAAGGGTCTGACCTGTGAGAGGGGTTCTTTTAGCACTTGAAAAGGGATTGGGCCCTTGCAGCATTTTTAAGCTGTTGAACTCATCTCTAAAATGGCATTGGTGTCCATGGGTCAGATCTGTAGACGCTGTCATATCTAGTTAGGCCTTCAGTTATCATGTGGGGATCAGATGGTATTTCATTCAATTCCCCTTTGGACCAAAATGAGGCTAATCATGCATGAATCGTGAGAGCCAGGTTTGATCCCCGACTTCTCTGCTGGTGTGACCTTGTGTCGGTCAGAGTTTTCTCAGAGCTGTTCTCTCAAGAGCTCTCCCAGCCCCACCTATCTTACAGGGAGGGTTGTGGGGAGAACAAAGCAGGAGTCGAGTTGCACTTTTAAGACTGACCAATTTTTATTCAGAACATAAGCTTTCGTGTGCTCTCTAAGCACACTTCATCAGACGAAGGGAGAGGAAGGGAAAGGAGATTGTAAGCTGCTCTGAGACTTCGAGCGAAGGGCAGGGTATAAATACAATCTCCTTCTCCTGTTGGGCCAAGTGGAATGAAAGTCATTTCTTTGCTTTTAACAAAAACAGCATAGCTTACTACAATATGTTGACATTCAGGGCTTTTTTTGTAGCAGGAACTCCTTTGCATATTAGGCCACACACCCCTAATGTAGCCAATCCTCCAAGAGCTTACACTAATAAGAGCCCTGTAAGCTCCTTATTGGCTACATAAGAGGGGTGTGGCCTAATATGCAAAGGAGTTCCTGCTACAAAAAAAACCCCCTGTAAATGACATGTATCCAGACACAGGGTTCCAAAGACTTAATGGCGCTGAAGTCTTTGGAAGATAAGGTAGCAATTTCCAGCAATCCCCCCACTTCTGTAGAAGATCCCCCAGTTTGTCCCCTGTGCCATTCCTGAGTCTTCATTGCCCCCCCCCCCCCCCAGGAATGGCATTGGCCAGGGGACAGTCGACTTCCTTTGGGAAGGGAAAGCATAAAAGGCCCACCCCGCGAAGGATGTCTGGGTGTCTGCCACTTGCTCTTTTCTTTCAAGAAGTTGTGCACTGTAAATCCATTGGTGTTCAGGTGGGTTTATACATGGGTCTATTTTGTGCAGCACACTGTGTGTGGGGAGAGGAGGGATATTGGTATATCTGTATATAGCACCTGATACTGTTTTAGGTTTTTAGATATTCTTGTATTTTTATATGTTGTTTGCAGTTTATATTGATTATTGGTTTTTATACGATGTTTTTACAAAAATGTGAGCCATCCTGAGCCTGCTTCGGCGGGGAGGGCAGGATATAAGCCAAATAAATAAATCCAGCGCTTTTTTGTAGAAGGAACTACTTTGTATATTAGACCACACCCCCTGATGTAGCCAATCCTCCTGGAGCTTACAGTAGGCTCCATACTAAGAGCCTTGTAAGCTCTTGGAGGATTGGCTACATCAGGGGTGTGTGGCCTAATATGCAAAGGAGATCCTGCTTCAAAAAAAGCCCTGAATAAATCTAATTCTCAGCATGGCCTTGCCTATGGATACTTAAATCTAGAGGCTAGAACAGTCAAGACAGATCTTTCTACAAAGTAGCTAGATTTTGTTTGGTGATATTTAAGTCTTGGAAACTGTCCTGTAATTAGATTTTAATTCTATTGTATGCCTTGGTCTTTTGTATGCCTTGAAATGACCATAATAAAGAACAAACAAAAGATCTTTCTACAAACCTTGAAAAAAGCTCCTGGGTATGAATACAAATCTTAACTGTAAAAAAAAGGGGGGCGGTAACCTTCCCCCCCCCCCACTAATAAAAGTATGTACCTTTAAGAAATAGATGCCTTCTGAGATCTCAGTGACCATTGCCTGCCTTCAGATTTTGGTTTCTGTCAGTAAGAGGTGGGGAAGGGGGCAGGGCCTTTTCAAGGGCTATTTTGGCCTCCCAGTCCACCCATGTTCCCCTCCTTCCTGTCCTGGAGGGAGGACTCATTGCAGTCCAGTCCAGCAGCAACCGCCAGCAACTCATTACCATGCCATTTGCACAACTTACCCAGGTGTAGTGATGGCTAAGACCTGATGCCGTGTGTAAGTTCCTGTCCCTCTGCTCCAGGCCCTGTCAGGTTTCTTCAGGACGGAGTGACATCGTGGGGTGAAGCATGACATCACTTCTGCCTTGTCCCCAGAAGTGATGTCACAACGCTATAAAAAAGCTCCGCATTAGTGGGGGAGAGTGGGATACAAACAAAAACAACAACAACACAAATTTGCATGAATCTGTTGTAAAGCACACACAACATGGCAGTGAGTGTATTTCTAGAGTGATGCCATGATGTTGCTTCCCTCTCAAAGGCTCCTGCCAGTTACCAGTGCTGAGCTGGCAACTCTAGGCAGCTTCTGCACATCTTAGCTGGGACCTGGCAGTGGCAATCACACAGCTCATCTCAGCAGCTTGCTAGGGCATGACTTTTGCATCTTGGCCAGGAAGAGGGAAAGACGATGAAGAAGATATTGGATTTATATCCCACCCTCCACTCTGAATCTCAGTCTCAGAGCGGCTTACAATCTCCTTTCCCTTCCTCCCCCCACAACAGACACCCTGTGAGGTGGGTGGGGCTGAGAGAGCTCTCCCAGAAGCTGCCCTTTCAAGGACAAGCTCTGCCAGAGCTATGGCTGACCCAAGGCCATTCCAGCAACTGCAAGTGGAGGAATGAGGAACCAAACCCGGTTCTCCCAGATAAAAGTCCGCATACTTAACCACTACACCAGACTGACTCTCAAGCTGAGAATCAGTGTGGTATAGTGCTTAAGAGCATCAGACTAGGATCTGGGAGACCCAGATTCAAATACTCATTTTCCCCACTCACTGGATGACCTTGGGCCAATCAATCTCTGTCAGCCTAATCTACCTCATGGGGTTGTTGTGAGGATAAAACGGATGGGATGAAAATTGTGAAGAAGAGGAGTTGGTTTTTATACCTGGCCTTTCACTACCCGAAGGAGTCTCAGAGCAGCTTACAAACTCCTTCACTTTCTCTCCCCACAACAGGCACCTTGTGAGGTAGGTGGGACTGAGAGAACTCTAAGAGAACCGTGACTTGCCCAAGGTCACCTAGCGGGCTCCATGTGGAGGAGGAGTGGGAAAATCAAACCCGGCTCTCCAAATTAGAGCCTGCCACTCTTAACCACTACACCACACTGACTCCAGTACACCAAACACTGTCAGCTGCTTTGGGTCCTCATTGGTAGCAAAGTGGGGTATAGCCATAGCTCTTGTAGAGTGTCCTTGAAAGGGCAGCTTCTGTGAGAGCTCTCTCAGCATCACCTACCTCACAGGGTGTCTGTTGTGGGGGAGGAAGGTAGAGATTGTAAGCCGCTCTGAGACTCGGATTCAGAGAGGGCGGGGTATAATTCTGCAGTCTTCTTCTAAATGAAGTAAATAAGTAACAACTGAAGACTATAGAACAAAGTAGGAGTCAAGTTGCACCTTTGAGACCAACAAAGTTTTATTCAGAATGTAAGCTTCCCTGTGCTCCGAGCACACTTCATCAGAGGAGGAATCAGGCACATTCTGCTTACATTCCACTTACACTCCGAATAAAACTTTGTTGGTCTCAAAGGTGCAACTTGACTTCTGCTTTGTTCTACTGCTTCAAACCAACACGGCTGCCCTCTTGGATTTATCTAACTGAAGACTGTGGTAGAGAGAGATGAAAGAAAGAGTGATTGGTTAGCAGGAAGAAGGAAGCTGATAAAGGAAAGAGGATATAGGGGTTGCCAGGTCTAAAATGAAATAGTGGCAGAAGGGGATAGAGGGGGGAAATGAAGTAATCCCTGCAAGTCCTTGTGGGTTCCTCATGTGTAATATAAATAGGAGCAGAGGCGCTAGCTAATTTCTAAAAAAGGGGTGCTGGGCGGCACAGGGATCTATGCTGACAGCAAACGGCTTTCCTAATCATTTCCAGAGAAGCCACCCACATTTCTGTTCATTGTTTTCTTGACAACCCCAAATAGACTGTGAGAAAGACAGAGCTGCATGACCCAGCGTGGAGGCATCATCTGATGACGTGAAAACCCTATTCCCAATTCACACATGCGGGGAGACGGCGAGTAGGCCGGCGATGACTCAGTGGCTTGGCAAACGTCATCCACCCATTGCTTTCACTCCTGACCTGTGGCATTCAGAAGAGGTTGCACAGTACCGCCTCCCATTGGGCTGAAATCAAGCCCATTTCTCTCAGGACTGGAAAGGTACTGAAAGGAAAGCAAGAAGGAAAGGAAAGGAAAGAGAAAGCTGAGATTTTTGGAGGGAAAAAAGCAGGGACGCAAGGACTGGCCGACGTTTCTCTTTCTGTCTTCCCACCCGCCACTCCGTACTTCGGTTCTGTAGAACAGCTTGTTGATACGATTCTGGCTGCCACAGAAGGACACTTGAGACCTTCGCTTCCTGCCTGCCCCATAGCCGCCCCTTTGCCTTTCTGGTCAGCAGCTGTCCACCCTGCAGGCCCCCTCAGCAGGAAGGCCTGCTCTCTTTGCTCAGCACCAGCAGGGGTCCACAGGATGCCAGATGGTCTCAGAAACCTCCACCTCCAAAAGGGCTTCATCCGGAACCCAAGGTTTAATGTGGTTCAGGACATTATTTTAAAAATTCAAAACAGAAAGTCAGCTTCCAATCACCAAAAAATAAAATAAAAATCTCTTAATGGGGATTAGAGGAGATTCAGTCATGGCCGCACAACGCATGACTCCTTTTTTTATTTGAGAGCAAAAGAGATAATCCTGCTTTCTTTGCCTTCATCTTTTAAGCGCGCCCACACGTTTTTTTCCTTAAACCAGAACGTGTTCAGCAGCTGGAGGGGTTGATTCCAAAGGGGGAACCAGGGTGGTCCAGTGAGAGCAACAGTTCCCTGATGTGCCACCAAAGGGCACCGCTGCTACCCACTCGTGTTTCCTGGCCCTTGCTTATTTCTGAAGTCTGTGGAGGATAAAATGCAAGTGGTTTAAATGGAGCAGGGGGAAACTCCGGTGCTTCAGGTGGCTTGCCTATCAGCTGACCAACTACAAAGCACTGAGCTGATCTTGGGCAGGTGTATTTGAGTTATACGCCCTCAGCTTGGCCACAAACACTGACCCTGCTTAGCTCCTTAGGCCTGGAAGCCTCTCTCTGTGGCTGAGCAGTGAGTAAACCTTTCCCTTTCTTTGGAAATTTAAACAAAGCAGTGTCTTTTCCCCAAAAACAAAGAGCCAGTCCTGACTTTCCTCTGTCTCCCCAGTGCAGGAAGCAGTTCAGGAGAGACCAACAGGCCTCTGCAGAGAATATCCATTTGGAAGCAGCTGGCTCCATTGGAGGTAGATGCCAGCCAGGACTCCCCCAACACTGTATGGAATCTCTCAGAATTCTGTGATTGGCTGTGCCTCGTGGCAGCCATTTTGTGAATGTCCCTGCTTTCGCAGCAGCCATTTTGTGGTGGCCCTCACTAATCAAAGTGTCCATTGGCTCAACAAGGTTGGAGACTAGCTAGGGTTGCCAGCCTCCAGGTGGGGCCTGGAGATCTCCCGCTGGCAGAGATCAGCTCCCCTAGAGAAGATGGCTGATTTGAAGGGTGGAGGACTCTATGGCATTGTATCATGCTGAGGTCCCTCCCCTTCTCAAACCCAGCCCGCTCCCAGATCCAACCCCAAAGTCTTCAGGTGTTTTCCAACACAGACCTTGCAGCAACCGTACTGGGGATGCCAACCTCCAGGTGGGACCAAAGAGTCCCCGAATTTACAGCTCCTCTGCAGACTACAGAAGTCAGTTCCCCTGGAGAAAATGGATAACATGGCGGGTGCACTCTATGGCCTTGTATGCCACTGAGGTCCCTGTCCTTCCCAGGCTCCACCCTCAAATCTTTAGGAGTTTCCCAACCTGGATCTGGCAACCTTATCCCCCTCCCAGGGTTGCCAAGCCCAAATCAATAAATATCTGGGGACTTTGGGGGTGGAGCCAGGAGACATTGGGGGTGGAGCCAGGAGCAAGGGTGTGACAAGCATAATTGAACTCCAAAGGGAGTTCTAGTCATCACATTTAAAGGGGCCTCTGAGGTACAATATCATATTCCTTTTAAATGCCTTCCCTCCATTGGAAACAATGAAGGAGAAGACTGCAGATTTATACCCCACCCTTCTCTCTGAATCAGAATCTCAAAGTGGCTTACAATCGCCTCTATCTTCTCCCCCCACAACAGACACCCTGTGATGTGGGTGGGGCTGGAGAGGGCTCTCACAGCAGCTGCCCTTTCAAGGATAACTCCTATGAGAGCTATGACTAACCCAAGGCCATTCCAGCAGATGCAAGTGGAGGAGTGGGGAATCAAACTTGGTTCTCCCAGATAAAAGTCCGCACACTTAACCACTACACCAAACTGGCTCCTTCTTTTGGGGCTCATAGAATTGGGCCCTGTGGTCCAATCCTTTTGTATCTTGGAGGATGTTTTGAGGAGAGGCATTGGATGCTATGCTGCAAATGTGGTGCCTCTACCTCAAAAAACAGACCCCCTCGAACCCCGGATGACCACAGATCAATTTTCCATTATACCCTATGGGAATTGGTCTCCATAGGGAATAATAGTGCCCAGCAGACATTTCCCTCCCCCTCCCCCGCTTTCTGATGACCTTGAAGAGGGGGGAGGGCCTCCAAACCAGTGGATCCCCTGCCCCCACCTGGGAATTGGCAACCCTAACTCCCCCATATCCCCTGCTGGTAGCCAGTAGGGACCTGATGACCCTATAGAGGGGCCCTAGTTTGAAGGATTGGACTAGGACTGGGGAAGACCAGGGTTCAAGCTGGAGTCTTCCACAAAGGTAATTGGGTGTCTTTGGGCCAGTCACTGTCTCTCAGCTTGACTCACCTCACATGGGGTTGCCAGATGTCCTCTTTTTAGAAGGCATGTCCTCTTGTTTTTAGTGTCCGTCTTCTTTTGAGCTCTTTAAAAAAAAAACTGATGGAAATGTCCTTATACATGGTTGGTGGAACTTTAAGTATATACATTTTGGCATCAAATTCAAACCCAGATAAGACTAATTACAGGGTACCTCTTGCCTTTAGAACCAGACTTTTTTTATTGCACAACTGGAAAGATCTCTTGCTTAGGAAATGCACTTCCGATTTCATCAACATTCTTATTGCAGCTGCTAGACTTACAACAGTGAATAACTGGATAAACTCCTCCCTGCCGTTATTAGAATATTGGTTTCGGAAATTATGGGAACTGTTTGTAATCAATAAGGTAGCTTGAATTGAATTTAGAACAGTATGAAGGATGTGTTGTTTCTGTTTGGTGTCCTTTAATATCATATTTCATGGAACATGGCATTGTACCTCAGAATTTATTTTACAGAAAACTGTTTAATTTTTGACTTGGAGTTATTTTGTATATTCTGCGCAACTGACTTTTAGACCTTGTACTTTGTTTTCATTATTAGATTGATCTTGTCTATGTGAACTGTACAGACATGCCATGGTTGTAATTGTAAGCATTAAATAAAGTTTGTTTTTAAACGAAAAGAAAAAGAAATGGCCTGTTTTTGGGTGGGGTGGTTAGGAATATTCCTTGTTAGTAGCAATTATCACCGCTTAAAGAGGAGGGGTATTTAAAAGGATATTTGTCGAGGTGATCACTTGTTTGAAGCAGTCAGTTGGGAAACAGGCCCTCTTTTTTTTTCTCTCTTCAAAATATGGTAACCATAATCTCATGGTGATTGTTGTTGTTGGATTATTTAGTAATCCTGCAAATTAGCAGAGTGCTCAAGGCTCATAAGCGCAACGCAGCTGTCTGGAGTGCGTGCACTACAGAAACAAAATTACACAGAGCCTCTTGGTCTATTTCAAACTAATCCGAGTTCTGTTATTATAGGAACTCTGCTTCTATATAGGATAGAGGGGAGATAGATCCTCTAGTCCCGGGGTGGCCAACGGTAGCTCTCCAGATGTTTTTTGCCTAAATAATAATTTATTATTTAATAAATAATAATAACAACTCCCATCAGTCCCAGCCATTGACCATGCTAGCTGGGGCTGATGGAAGTTGTAGGCAAAAAACATCTGGAGAGCTACGATTGGCCACCCTTGCTCTAGTCCAGGGGTGACCAAATTGTGGCTCGGGAGCCACTTTTGGCTCTTTCACACATATTGTGTGGCTCTTGAAGCCTGCACCACCCCATTGGCTGGCTTGGAGAAAGCATTTGTCTCTTTAAATCACTTCCAAGCCTAGTGAGATGGCGGCTCAGAGAAGACATTTAAAGTTGCTTTCTTTCCACTTTTTCTTCCACTTCTATTTGCCTTTTTTCTTCTTCTTTCCTTCCTGCTTTCCCCTTTGTTGCTGCTCATAAACATCTGACGTTCATGTCTTGCAGCTCACACATCTGATGTTTATTCGATGCGGCTCTTACGTTGAGCAAGTTTGGGCACCCCTGCTCTAGTCTAACTAAGATGGAGACACAGGAAAGCCTTTTGCTCTTGTGGTGCGGAGACGGGTGGCAAAGCGAGGAGGCAGAGGGAGAAGCTGGAAGGGAGGACGGTTTCCCTGAGAGTAGCAATCGACACTCCAAAGGGACAGCATCAGAGAGCAGTAAAAGGAACGGTGGTCAGTGTTTTGCCTATCTACCCCGTTGACTTCTTTGAGGTCTTCCTCCATAGTCTGAGACAGCTCACAATCCTTCACTTCAAACCACTGACATGGAAGCCCGAAAACTCTGAATGTGATTCTTGCAAAGGCATTTTGCAGATCCAGCAGGCCTGGAGAAAAACAGTGTTCCCCTTTAATACAGGTTCAATGGGATGTTATTTACCAGGTGCTTTTATTTAATTCTACCACGCCAAGTTTCACTTTCCCCATTTCGCACATTAAGCCTCTATTAAAGGGAGAGGACACTTTTCTCTAGACACGTTGGCAACTCTATCTGACTGCCAATTTTTGTCAGTCTGTGTAACAGGCAGGAAGCCAGCAGGTATAGCTTCTTTCATGAAAACACACCGCGGAAACCTTTCTTCTTGAATTTCTACCTGGCCTGTTTCTGATGTATTCGTGTAACCTGTTTTTCTCTCCGATGGAACCCCAAAGCAATTTACAACATAATCCTTTCTGCTTCCAGTTTAACCTCACAACAGCCTATGAAGCAGGTTAATAATCAAAACAACTGGAACCGATGTAATCAATGGAAGTAACAGAAAAACCGCCGGAAGCAATGAAATTTACATGGAAACGTGTACAAATATGTTTTAGTGCAAGCTTAAATGAAACTTAGACAAAACAAAACTAAGGAACACTGAGCTTTCAACAAACATATGAATTTTCCCACACAGTCTTTCAGTAGCCCTGTAAATCAGCTTCCTGCTGCCGGCAGCAACTGATGAGAGCATGCGTTGACCCATGTTGAAAAAATTGAGCTGAGGCTCTGTGTAATGCCGGGAGAAGGAGGCTGACGAAGTGATCGAAACCGTGAGGAGCGCTTTCATAAGCGGTTCCTTCCTTACTCTCTCCGCATCATTAGGAGTCAGGCACTGAGGAAAAAAGCGTTCACCCACAACTGAGTCTACTCGAAGGAAGCTGATTTACAGGGCTACTGAAAGACTGCGTGGGGCAATTCATATGTTGAAAGCTCAGTGTTCCTTAGTTTTATTTTGTCTAAGTTTAATTTAAGCTTGCACTAAAATGTATTTGTACATGTTTCCGTGTAAATTTTGTTGCTTCCGGTGGTTTTTCTATGAAGCGGGTTAGGCTGAAAGAATGTGACTGGCCGAAGGTCACCCTGCAAGCTGCTGTGGCAGTGCAAAGATTTGAAGCAGGGTCTCTGAAGCTCTGGCCAATACACTATGCTGCGGAAGGTTTGTACATGTACGAACCCTGCTTTGGAGCCACACTGTCTCCCAAAGAAGCCAGAACAGAGCCTCCTGGGCAGTTTTACACACCTTCCATCACAGGCTTCTGAGGAGGCTGCAGACACCTCTGTCATCTCCAGAGGTCCAGGCCTCCTTGGACAGCTACTGTGTCATCTAGGGTTGCCAGATGAGAAATACCTGGAGATTTGAGGGATGAAAGCTGAAGAGAGCAGGATTTGAGGAAGGGAGGGACTTCGATGGGGTAAAATGCCATAGAGTCCACCTTCCAAAGTGGCTGTTTTCTCCAGGGGGACTGATCTCTGTCCCCAAGAGATCCGTTGCCATAGCAGGAGACCTCCAGCCACCACCTGGAGGGTGGCAACCCTATGTGACCTGAGTCCTTTGACTGTAATCACTTGCGTTAACATTAGGACTTCCTTTCTGTAAGTTAATTTGAGAATGCCCAGAGGTGTAAAGCCGCTAAAACCCACACACACACAACTCCACAATTGTGTTAAAGAAATCAACGTTCTCAGGGGAAAGGGTGGTGACGATGCCAGGACGTTAGCATCAGCTCTTCATTTTTGTACCGGGGTTTCAGAGTCCTGATTCCCCCATCAAGTCCTTCCTTTTTTGAATATTTATATCCTTTTGTTATTTTAATATTCCACCCTTCCTTCAAAGAACGTGGTTTAACTTCGTCCCCTCCCACTCCCAGGCCTGTGATCACACGCACCAAATAATGCACTTTCAATCCACTTTCAAATTGGATCTTGTCAATTCACACAGTAAAATCCGATTGAAACATGCATCGAAAGTGCATTAGTTAGTGTGTGTGATCGCAGCCTATCGCTGTAACCGCAACATCGCAATGCCCACCAGTGACCAAAAGGATCCTTTGAAACGTCAAGGAAAAATGAACAGCTCTTGGATGCGAACTGTCATGACATCTACGAATATAGATCAGGAGTGGCCAAACTGGCTTAATGTAAGAGCCATATAGAATAAACATCAGATGTTTGAGAGCCGCAAGACAGGAAGGAAGGAAGGAAAATAGATGGGGGAGAGAGATGTGGAAAGAAAACAACTTTAAATGCATTCTCCAAGCTGCTGGCTGACTTGGCATGCCAAAGTGATTGAAAGAGAGAAATGCCTTCTCCAAGCTAAGAAGAAGAAGAAGAAGATATTGGATTTATATCCCGCTCTCCACTCCGAAGAGTCTCAGAGCGGCACACAATCTCCTTTACCTTCCTCCCCCACAACAGACACCCTGTGAGGTAGATGAAGATATTGGATTTATATCCCGCCCTCCACGCCGAAGAGTCTCAGAGCGGCTCACAATCTCCTTTCCCTTCCTCCCCCACAACAGACACCCTGTGAGGTAGATGAAGATATTGGATTTATATCCCACCCTCCACTCCAAAGAGTCTCAGAGTGGCTCACAATCTCCTTTACCTTCCTCCCCCACAACAGACACCCTGTGAGGTGGGTGGGGCTGGAGAGGGCCCTCACAGCAGCTGTCTTTTCAAGGACAATCTCTGCCAGAGCTATGGCTGACCCAAGGCCATTCCAGCAGGTGCAAGCGGAGGAGTGGGGAATCAAACCCGGTTCTCCCAGATAAGAGTCCGCACACTCAACCACTACACCAAACTGGCTCTAACAGATAAGTGGGGGCTTCAAGAGCCACACAATATCTGTGAAAGAGCCACGTGTGGCTCCTGAGCCGCAGTTTGGCCACCCCTGATCCAGGTGGGTAGCCATGATGGCCTGAAGCAACAGAATCCAGTAGAACCTTTAAGACCAACCAAATTTTATTCAAGATGTAAACCTTCATGTGTACACACACACACACTTCTTCAGATACAATGAAATGGGGGGAAATCACTCATAGGGTTGAAAAAGATTAGCATATAACATGATGTAGACATTTTGAGACAAAACAGGAACAAGAAGTCAAGCGCAGGGGGTCAACAGCTGTATGGATCCAATTAAGGAGAAGCAACATTTAGCGATTGTTACCTTCACACTCGAGGGAAGGCAGACGGGAATCATAAAGTTAACTTCCCCACAGAAAAGATTCTCTTACACGTTTATCTCCTGATATATTTATTGCTTAAACTGTTGTTTCTCCTTAATTGGGATCCATACAGTTGTTGACCATGTGCTTGGCCTTGCTTTGTCTCAAAATGTCTATTTAATTTTATTTATTTTAGTATATTTCTATTCCGCCCATTCCCCGTAGGGCTCGGGGCGGAGCACAACATATAATAAAACAGTAAAATACAATAAAAACATTTCATGAACAGACAACAGCACTCAGAAAATTTCCATATCATCACAATATTGTCCCGCACGTCTTGTCACATCATGACAAGATGTTATCCCATAAAGATGGCAGACATTACTCCATTTTATAGCACAGATGACAATGCTGATAGTGGAGGCCAACCAAATCAAGATATATCATGTTATCAATGTTCCCTCGAAGTCTAAGCTGAGTTAGTTTTTAGCCTTCAGCTCACAGATTTTTGTCTTAGTTCAGGAAGGATGACCCCAGAGAACAATAGCTCACAACTTTAATGCCAGTAGCTCACAAAGTAGACTTTTTGCTCACAAGACTGCAGCTCAGAGGGAACATTGCATGTTATATGCCAATTTGCTTTTTTCTAACCCGATCTATAAGTTTGAATGGTTTCCCCCCCATTTCATTGTATCTGAAGAAATGTGAGTGTACACACGAAAGCATATACCTTGAATAAAACTTGGTTGGTCTTAAAGGTGCTACAGGACAGGAGGACATCTTTCAAATATCTGCCAGGAGGACATCTTTCGAATATAGAGGAAAACAAGAATGAGAAACCGAGAGTGCCATCTGGTGGATTTATGTAGCATTTAAGTGGGAAACGGAACTAGATCCTTCTTTTGACAAAAGGAACAGTAAGCAGCAACAATGAGTCAAGAGAAGTGTGGTTTAACTGGCAGACTGGGACCTGAGAGACTCATGAGGCTCACTGAGTCTTTCTGGACCACTCAGTCTAGCCCACCTCACACAATGGTTGTGAGAAAAAGCAAAGCAATTGAATGCTTCTCCATTATTATTTTTTTTAAAAAGACATCTCTCTACGTGAAAATTATTTCCTACATTTTTAACCCACCCTTCTTTACAAGAAGTTCAGGCCAGGGTATGCAGTTCTTCCTGTGTCCATTTAAATCCTCATAACAACCCTTTAGGCCAAAGTCACCTATTGAACTTTAGGATTAATCTGGCACTTTGACCCTGGCACAACACTTGAACATATGAACATATGAAGCTGCCTTATACTGAATCAGACACTTGGTCCATCAAAGTCAGTATTGTCTTCTCAGACTGGCAGCGGCTCTCCAGGGTCTCAAGCTGAGGTTTTTCACACCTATTTGCCTGGACCCTTTTTTGGAGATGCCAGGGATTGAACCTGGGACCTTCTGCTTCCCAAGCAGATTGTCTACCACTGAGCCACCGTCCCTCCCCAACACTTGTCTTAAAGAGGCTGTCGCAAAGTGGGTGCCAGTGACTGCCTCTTCAATATGTGACACAACAGCTTCCAATTTGAAGAATATTGCTTTTAGAACAGAAAGGAAAAGGCCTTTGGCTTAAAACACACACAAAATCACTGACAGATGGTGTGTTGTCTCCCCCCACCCCACAGCAGTGAGTCATCCACCCGATCCATCAAACTCAGCTTGCTCAAGATCAGGTAGATTTTCCAAGCTCTTAGCACCCTCATTTTGCTTAAGGGATCCCTTGCTATTGATAACTGGTAGTGGTTAGAGAGACTCGAGTTCAAATCCCCACTCTGCCATGGAAGCTTGCTGGCTAACCTTGGGACAGATACTTTCTCAGCCTAACCTGCCTCATGGAGTTATTGTGAGGGGGAAATGGAGATGAGGAGAAAAATGTAAACTGTTTGGGGTCCCCAGCAGAGAAAAGGGCTAGGGTACAGACTAAAGAAAAAAGAACTGACCAAGATCAGTTTTCCCTGGAGAAAATGGCTGCTTTGACTTTATGTCACTACACACTGCTGAGGCCTTCCCAGGCTCTATTCCAGAGCTAGCAAGCCTAGGACAGTGGGTTGGGAACAGAAGTCTTTGGTGGCCCCAAACAACAAAGAGTCCTGTGGCACCCCCAAAACTAACCCATTTATTGTGGCATAACCTTTCCTGGGTCGCGAGCTCACCTGATAGAAGGTGCATCCGCAACAGAGGAACGCCACCATCTTCTCATCAGTTTGCATCTCCACTGCAGTGAATGCAGCGCAGAAACCTGTAACTTTGCAGTAGAGCAGGGGTGGCCAACGGTAGCTCTCCAGATGTTTTTTTGCCTACAACTCCCATCAGCCCCAGCCAGCATGGCCAATGGCTAGGGCTGATGGGAGTTGTAGGCAAAAAAAACATCAGGAGAGCTACTGTTGGCCACCCCTGCAGTAGAGAATTCCAGACCTACTACAGAACTTATTAAAAACCCCTCAAAGGGAACATGTGGTCTCCAGCTCCAGGTTGGGAAATATCTGGAGATTTTGGGGGTGGAGCTGCTATCAGAGGAAGGCCTTGGCCTGTATTTTTATGTTTTAATCTTATAATCTGCTTCAGACATGTTTCCTGGAGAGGCGATGTAAATATTTCCTCTTTAAATTAATGTCCTGTTGTTTGGCCACTGTGTAAAACAATAGGATACAGGACTAGTTAGAACCACTAGTCTGATCCAGCGGGGCTACAGTTGCCAACCAAGGCCTGGGGTGGGGCGGGGAGGCAGGGTTAGCTGAGTGGAGGGAGCCCTAAGGTGTAGAACAGCATTTTGAGTTCATCCTCCAGAGCAGTTTTCTCGCCAGACTACAGAAATCAGATCCCCTGGAGAAAATGGCTGCTTTAGAGGATAGACTCTATGGCAAGGATGTCAAACAAATGGTTTAGGGACCCAGAGGGCTCCTATCAGGCCCCCAAGCAACTGGCTGTCATCTGCTTCCATCTCCCTCTCTCTTGCTTCCTTCCACATCACAGCTTGCTTTGCCAGGCTTGCTCAATCGCACAGGAGCTACAGAGCAAAGCCTGTTTTCTCCATTGGCTGAAGCTCCTTCCTTGGGGAGGAAGGGTGGGGAGGGAGAGCTTGCTTTGCCAGGCTTTCTCAATCACACAGCAGAGCTACTGAACCAAGCCTCTCTTCTATTGGCTGAGGCTCCTCCCCCTCCTGGTCCTCTGGGGAACAAAGGAAAGAGACAGCGCTTCCTTTGCCCAGTTCCTTGGATTGCATGGGAGAGATACAAAGAAAGCACCTTTAAGACCAATGAGTGCTAATGTTTTAAGCATGATTTTTTTAAAAAAATCTTTGTGTGTGTTTGTGTTCTTTATAAAGTTTATATTTCCGCTACCTAATCTTAAATAGGTACACACATGGCCTGGCTTGACAAGGTTTCATTTATGTCCGATCCAGCCGTCATAACAAATGAGTTCGACACCCCTGCTCTATGGTATTATGTCCTGCTAGCATTTCTTCCTTTCCCAAAACACCCCCTGGTCCCAGCAACCTCAAATGTCCAGCTATTTCCCAACCAAGAGCTGGCAATTCTACCAATTGCAGGTGCCCCCAATTTAGTCTTAGAGGGTCACACTGCATGGCCATCATGTCACCAAATAGGCCTACTGAGTGAGCCAGCATGGCGTAGTGGTGAAGAGCACTGCCCTCTAATTTGGAGGTTTGAGTCCCCACTTCTCCTCCACATGCAGCCAGCTGAGTGACCTTGGGCCAGTCACGGCTCTCTCAGAACTCTCTCAGCCCCACCTACCTCATAAGGTGTCTGTTGTGCGGAGAGGAAGGGAAAGGTGATGGCAAGTCATTTTGAGACTCCTTAAGGTGGAGAAAAGCAGAGTATAAAAACCTTCTCTTCTACTTGGCAGCCATCCTTCCCAGCAGCAAAATTTCAGCTTACAAGGGCAGCAGGAGGTAGTCAAATAGTCCGGCCTGGAGACATGAGATGGAAGAAAAACCTCCTTTTGTACTCATGCTGGGCCCTGTATTAGGGCTGGAAAGCAAAAGAGCATCTCCAGAGCTGCAGTGGTTAAGAGACTGAACTATAAGCCCTTGTCCTGCAACAAGCCCCTCCAAACTCAGCTTATCTTAATGCAATGCCAGTGGTCAAGTACCTAGCAATACAGCAGCAAGACTCCTCCACAGACAGGTGCCAGTGTTTCAAAATTCTTCCTTGTAATTTATTGCTCCTGCCATTATTCTTTCTTGTTTATAGTAAATATTCAACCTGATGAATTCTGTGGGATCTGGAAGCTTGCTGTTTTGTGTTATTTTGGTTGGTCTTAATATTACACAGATGAGAATTTTTTAAAAAATTCCAGGGACAAGTATGGCTTCAGCCTTTGTCTTTTGCAGCCAAGAAACTGGACAAAGAAACAAATTGCCATTACTACGCAAAAGTCAATTGCAAAGCAGATCACAGAATGAAAACAAAAAGATTTCAAAACACGGTGCCGGGGGGCTGTTATATGCCGACAATATTTTATTGAGTACAACCATCTTCCAACCCATGGTTATTTCATCAAAACAAGGTTTGCTTCCCCCACACACTGTGCTTTTTGTTCCAAAGAAAATCTAAACACTGTTTGTAAATGATGTTGCTTGTGGCGTTGTTCTTCCTTTCCCCAGATTAAGGACAAAAATATATTTTTGCTCCATAAGAAAAACTTCATTGCATTTCAGTAGAAAACTTAATATACCATGGAAACTAATAACTTTGGCAAGACAATTCTCTAAAATAATGCAATATTTGGAGCCTTTTTATCATGAGTTCCCCTTCCTCCAAGAGCACAAGGGACCTCTTGCTGTTTCTTTGCACAAGCCCCATTCATATTGACAGGATGGCTAAAAGGGTATGTCCCTGGTGAGTACGTTTCACTCTGCGAAAGGAAACCGAAACTGGAGGTTGTCGTGTGACAAGCATTCCAAAAATTTGTTTGCATTCCAGACTGAAGCTGGGTAGGTGTTTGATGTGGCAGAATGTGTCTGATTTTGGCCTCTGGCTGATTTTCACACACTTATTTTCCTTCCGCAGCAGAATTAACTTCACCTTATCTAAATGTGGCTGCTTTGAAGTCTCGCATAGTTGTGTTACTGTGCAGTCTCAACCAGGAGCCATGCTCCACCCCAAAACTTAAACCTGGGACTCGAGGGCTGTTCATTTAGACTGATTTTGCACTAGGGCTTGTTCCGGGTGGAGAGCCGTTTTGCCCCTGTTGCTTCTCTTGGACCGATTTCGCACTATGCTTGTTCTGGGGTGGAGAGCCCTTTTGCCCCTGGTGCTTCTCTTGGACCTATTTCACACTATGCTTTTTCTGGGGTGGAGAGCCCTTTTGCTACTGGGGCTTTTCTAAGTTTCTGCACAAGTTGCCCCGGAGCTACGATTTGGCACGCCATTATTCCACAGCAAGTGGATTCCACTTGTCAGCGTATCCCACTTGCTGCAGAATAGCAGCGTGCCAACTTACAGCTCCGGGGCAATTTGTGTGAAAAGGGACAGAAGTCCCGGTAGCAAAAGGGCTCTCCACCCCAGAACAAGCATAGTGCAAAATTGGTCTCGGTTTTCACACAAGGTGCCCTGGAGCTGTGAGTTGGCCTGCCACTTTTCTGCGGCAAGCAGAAACCGCTTGTAAGAGGATCTCGCTTGCTGCGGAAAAGCAACGCACCAACTCACAGCTCTGGGGCAGCTTGTGCGAAAACAGAGAGAAGTGCCGGGAACCAAAGGGCTCTCCACCGAGAACAAACCGTAGTGCGAAATTGGTCTTACTCTCAGCCTGAGCCACATCACAGGACTGTGATGGTAAAATGGGGAAAGGAGACCCCCATAGAGGAGTCCTTGGAGGAACAGCAGGACAGAACTCCAGGAGACAGAGGAGGACTGAACAGCAGGCCTCAACCAACTGCTTGCCTCTGACCAAGAGTCCATTTACTTTCCAAGATCTGCGTGATGGAGAAGAGAAGGGATTTTCTACATGATAATCATACTTCAGCAGAAAAGAGTAAGACTTCAGCAGATAGCTGAAGAAGTGAGCAGTGACTCACAAAAGATAATCCCCTGCCACAAATTTTGTAAATTTTTAAGGTGCTACTGAACTCTTGCTCTTTTCTACTACTACAGAAGAAGAGATTGGATTTATACTCCACCCTTCATTCAGGGTGGTTTACAATCTCTTTTCCCTTCCTCTCCCCAAAAGACACCCTGTGAGGTAGGTGGGGCTGAGAGCTCTGACTGACGCTGCTGTGGTGTGAACAGCTCTGATTGAACTGTGGCTTGTCCAAGGTCACCCAGCAGCTGCATGTGGAAGAGGAGGAATCAAACCCGGTTCTCCAGTTTAGAGTCCGCCACTCCTAACCACTACACCAAACTGGCTCTCCCAGACAAACACAGCCACCCGCCTTGATCAGTCGTATTTCAGGGCACTGCAGAAGATATTGAAGAAGATATTGGATTTATATCCCGCCCTCCACTCCAAAGAGTCTCAGAGCGGCTCACAATCTCCTTTATCTTCCTCCCCCACAACAGACACCCTGTGAGGTGGGTGGGGCTGGAGAGGGCTCTCCTAGCAGCTGCCCTTTCAAGGACAGAGCCTCAGAGCTGCTCACAATCTCCTTTCCCTTCCTCCCCCACAATAGACACCCTGTGAGGTGGATGGGGTTGAGAGGGCTCTCCTAGCAGCTGCCCTTTCAAGGACAGAGTCTCAGAGCGGCCTACAATCTCCTTTACCTTCTTCCCCCACAACAGACACCCTGTGAGGTGGGTGGGGCTGGAGAGGGCTCTCACAGCAGCTGCCCTTTCAAAGACAACCCTCTGCCAGAGCTCTGGCTGACCCAAGGCCATTCCAGCAGGTGCAAGTGGAGGAGGGGGGAATCAAACCCGGTTCTCCCAGATAAGAGTCCGCACACTCAACCACTACACCAAACTGGCTCTCCAAGCCAAGCCAAGCTTGATGAGACCTCTTTCACCAAGCTCTCTGGCACATCTAAAGGTCATGGGGGAAGGGAGAGGTTGGTGATAGCACAAGCTAGTTGACTAGCAAGCCAAGCCCAAATCTGAGGACCACTGGGAAGAAAATGTGTGCAGGAGGGGGGACTGAGAGAGGCCAGAGACGAGAAGGGACAGAGGGGCCAAAAGCAGCAAAGTTCTAAAATTAAAGACTGAAACTTTCAATGGAATGGGATGTAAAGAGGGTCTTTAATCAGTGCGGGAGGACACAAGGGCCACAACTGAGCAACACACCTTTTGGCAATTCCGACAGCCTCTTCCCTTTGGATTATCCCCAGAAAGAAGACGACTGCAGATTTATACCCTGCTCTTCTTTCTGAATCAGTGTCAGAGTGTCTTACAATCTCCTTTATCTTCTTCCCCCACAACAGACACCCTGTGAGGTGGGTGGGACCGAGAGGGCTCTCACAGCAGCTGTCCTTTCAAGGACAACTCCTATGAGAGCTATGGCTGACCCAAGACCATTCAGCAGCTGCAAGTGGAGGAATGGGGAATCAAACCTGGTTCTCCCAGATAAGAGTCCACAAACTTAACCACTACACCAAACTGGAAACATCCAGCCATGAATGCTACTCATCCACGGCAACATCCCTCTCACCATGTGAAGAAGGGAGCAACGTCTACCCTTGCTGGAGGGAGATAACCTTTTAAAGAAAATGCTGAAAGTATATGCTGAAGGATTGGCCAAAGGGAGCACAGAGCCTCAGAAGACGGAGGTAAGGGAGATGAATCCAGGGAAACATGCTCTTTGATCCACTCATCTTTCAACTCTGGCACCTGGAAAACTGGAAAGAGGAGAGCTCTGCGTAGCCACCACAGTTCAATGCCACTTAGAGCCTGCATGACAGACACTTAAAGCAGGAGGGCTAGTTAGAGAAAGGAACTGCTATTTCCCAGTTGTGGATGGTGAGATGATAGATGATAAAAATCAATGATTCTGTCAGAAGGCGAGTGCCCTCCGAGACAAGCCTATGGCTATTTGGAGAGAGAACAGTGTGCATTAAGAACAAAGTTTGTTGGGGTTTTTTGGATAGCTCCCCCCTCAACATCATGCTGCCCACGCGGGCTTCACAGTACAAACGGAGCACGAACGCAGAGCGTTTGCCCTGGAGAAATATATATGTTTTAGTAGCCTCCTGTAGAATTTCTGCTAGAGGAAGAAGATATGTGTCCCGATGTGCTCCTTTAGCACAGAGGGTGATGCAGTATTCACCCTTCCACAGACTTGGTTCACGGAACACAAAGATTCCGGGAACTAATGATTCCTTGGAGAGGTTTCGAAGGGCAAAGGGCAAGCGCAACCAAGGACTCTGAGCGGGCTCTTCTGTAATAACGGCTACAAAAGAACACTCTCCGAAAAGCTATGCTGACACACAACATAACTGAGACGTGATTCTTGCACACGAAGGCCTGCTTGTGCGTGTGGGAAAGGGGGACGGTCTGTCTTAATCAGGGGTGTCAAACATACAGTCTGGGGGTCGTATCAGGCCCCCGAGCAAATGGCTCTTGTCTGTTTCCTTCTCCCTCTCTCTTGCTTCCTTCTGCATCTCAGCTTGCTCAGCCACACAGGAGCTACAGAGCAAAGCCTCTGTTTTCTCCATTGGTTGAGGCTCCTCACCCTCCTAGTCCCCTCGTTCCTTTGCCAGTTCCCTGGATCCCATGGGAGGAATACAAAGAAAGCACCTTTAAGACCAACAAGTGCTAAGGTTTTAAGCATGTTGTAAGTTAAAAAAAAAAATCTTTAGGGTTTGTAGAATCTTTCAGGCTCAAGTGCCGTGTTCTACTGGAGAAAGTTTTTCTTCCAGACGTTTCGTTCTCAGCTGCGGAGAACATCCTCAGTGGCGTTGCAGCCGGAGCAGGCGCTCTGATCTTCTTGGCTGCTCTTCAACGCACAGCAGCCAAGAAGATCAGAGCGCCTGCTCCGGCTGCAACGCCACTGAGGATGTTCTCCGCAGCTGAGAACGAAACGTCTGGAAGAAAAACTTTCTCCAGTAGAACACGGCACTTGAGCCCGAAAGATTCTACAAACCCTAATGATGTTACCAGCCGTGAAAACCTGAAATCTTTGATAAAAAATCTTTAGTCGTGTTTGTCTGTGTCCTTTAAAAAGTTTATATCTCTGCTACCTGATCTTAAATAGGTACACACATGGCCCGGCCTGGCCCAACAAGGTCTCATTTATGTCAGATCTGGTCCTCATAACAAATGAGTTTGATACCCCTGGTCTAAATGCTGGCATAACCAGTTTTCCAGACCGATAGTGAAGCCATTATGCCACACGAACCTGCAGGGCCAGATTAGCAATTAGGCTAAGTAAGTACTGGCCTATGGGCCCCCACGCCTTTAGGGGTCCCAGGCTGGCTTTCCCCTCATTTCCCCCCTGCTTGCAGCCCTCCCAACCTGCACACACAGCCAGCAGCTGAGCCCCTCTTTGCCCGACTTGCCTGCTGCTGGCGTCACCAAGTTTGCCTCTTTCTGCCTCTCCCCCGCAGCTTTGTCAAAGGGGCTTTTGAGAAAATGTCAAGACAGTGTGCGATTGCAATAAAAAAGGCAAACACCATGCTGGGTATTATTTGGAAGGGAATTGAAAACAAATCAGCCAGTATCATAATGTCCCTATATAAATTGATGGTGCGGTCTCATTTGGAGTACTGTGTGCAATTCTGGTCACCGCACCTCAAAAAGGATATTATAGCATTGGGAAAAGTCCAGAAAAGGGCAACTAGAATGATTACAGGCTTGGAACACTTTCCCTATGAAGAAAGGTTAAAACGCTGGGGGCTCTTTAGCTTGAAGAAACGTCGACTGCGGGGTGACATGATAGAGGTTTACAAGATTATGCATGGGATGGAGTAGGTAGAGAAAGAAGTACTTTTCTCCCTTTCTCACAATACAAGAACTCGTGGGCACTCAATGAAATTGCTGAGCAGTCGGGTTAGAACAGATAAAAGGAGGTACTTCACCAAAGGGTGATTAACATGTGGAATTCACTGCCACAGGAGGTGGCGGCTACAGGCATAGCCAACTTCAAGAGGGGGTTAGATAAAAATATGGAGCAGAGGTCCATCAGTGGCTATTAGCCACAGTGTGTATATATATATGTGTGTGTGTGTGTGTATATATATATATGTATGTATAAATTATTGGCCACTGTGTGATACAGAGTGTTGGACTGGATGGGCCATTGGCCTGATCCAACATGGCTTCTCTTATGTTCTTATGTTAAGGTGCCTGCAGGCTGCAGGTGGCAGGATGAGCACTCCGAGATAATTTGCAAGGGGGCCCTGATATTTTGACTGCCTAGGGTCAGTCCACAGGGTTTAATCCAGCACTGCGAACCTGCAGGGACACCAGGCACAGGCAGGCATGAAAAGAAATGTTTGTGTATGCCTCTGTGTCACAGTTCCCCACTATTTGGTTTCTACCGCTCTGCAGATAAGAATTCAGATTCTGAAGAAGATGTGGCTTCACCATTGGATTGCTGCAGGCACAAACAGTACTCTGAGCGTAAGATCCAAGAACTTCCCCTCGACCAATGTTCCCTCTATGGAGTCTTGTGAGCAAAAATTCTACTTTGTGAGCTACTGGCATTAAAACTGATTTGGCTACTGCATAAATGAGTTTGCTCAGGAGCCATCTTTCCTGAGCTAAGACAAAAAATGTGTGAGTCAGAGACTAAACAACTGTGAGCTAGCTCACACTAAACTCAGCTTAGAGGGAACACTGCTCTCAACCTCCCCAAACAGTCACCCCACTAGACTCGAGCAAGAAAATGTGAATGTTAAAACCCAACAGACCCTGATCTGGGTAGCCCAGGCAAGCCTGATTTCATCAGATCTCAGAAGCTAAGCGGGGTGATTGTGGTTGGTACTTGGATGGGAGACTTCCCTGGAATACCCAGTCAAGAGGCAGAGGCAGGCTCTGTTCAGCCACCTCCCTGAATATCCTCCAGGCCCACAGTAGGGGTCAGTCACCAGAAATCGACATGACTTCCAGGTGCAAACACATATGCACAAATATACAAAATCCCGCCCCCCCAAACGGGTCAGCAGTAGGACAGCTTTGTCATGGACCTGTTTAGACACTTCCCCGTCCTACAAAACACAGTGCTGGCTGAGCTGAAGGACAGATCATTCCACTGAACGAACACACGCATACATGTGAGAAACCCACGGTTTTGTGCTAAAATAAGTCTGAACTTTATTGACTAGCAGGTATAAAAATAATGCTTGGAGGGAGCAGTTCTTCTCCGGCCGGATGAGGGGCGGAAGTGGGAGAGAGAAGGCGGAGACAAGCGGAACAGGCAGGATTTGTCCCCGCGCCTCTGTTTCTGTACTCCGGGCGTCCATCCCTTTCGGTTTAAACCCAGCAAGGGAACTCCGGAACTCGCTCCTGGAGTCATCCCCCCACCCCTCACTTAAGAGAACCATTATTATTTCCGATGTTAATTTTGCACTTGGCTTTCATATTATATGTTTTTAAGAGAGACAAGAAAGAAAGAAAAAAAAACACCCCACTCTCAATCTGCTGAACTTGGGCTACCCGGGGAGTAAAAAGTGAGATACAACGAAAGCCAGAGGTGCTAGTGGCAGGAGTGAAGAGGCTAGCGGTTATTTTGCGACAAGGCCAAAAGAGAGGGAAACGGGGGAGGGGGACGACAAACGACAACGTGGGGGGGCCTTGTCAGCCCAGAGGACCACTGGGGTGACCAGGCTTGTGCGTCTAAGGTGTCCAATTAGAAGCAGGTCTTCCACAGAGTCAGTGCCTTTGGCACATACCACACAAGAGCTTGAGCACAGGGAACACAAGCTGTATGTGGGCAATGCACACCGTTTATCCAGGGCACAACTGAGGGGGGGGGGGGGGAACCAAACATCAGACACAAGGTAAAGAGTTTACCACACACACACAAAAACTTCAAATAAGGCCTACGTCTCCTCCACAGCGCAGCGCCTTTCCCCCGCCCACAAAAGGCCCCAAAGGCTTCTGGGTAAAGGACGGCAGCGTGTTGAAATTCAACGAAGAGGAGGGTAGGGAATGATTCTCGGCACAAATGAACCTCAAAAAACAATAGCTTGGCAGTAGCTTGTGGTGTGCAGAAGCAGAAGGCCCGAGGGGTGGAAGGCCTCTCAGAAGAGCAGACGGGAAAACCAAGCCATACACGTCACTGCTTTTTGTACACAGGCAAGTGGAGAGACAACACCCACTTGCCCTTCGGACACCCCCTCACACAGAGCAGGGTGAGCCTGCCTGCCTCCCTGGGGGGGTGAGGTAACACTCCCCCCGACTGCTGCAGCGGTGGCTGCGCTCCCAGTCAGAAGCGCCCCGCCCATCCCACGTTTCACAGTCTGTGTACGGTCTCTCCAGGGGAGGGGAGGAGGGGTCATGACTGCGGATGTGAGATCCACTGGCTATCCATCGGGCGCCTCAGAAGCTCCTCCACGTGCCGCGCCACGTCCATCGAGTCATCTAGATTGAACTCCCCTTCAGTATCCAGGACGGAGTCGTGGCTGGAGAATGGAGGGAAAGGAGAGGCGTGAATCGGTTTGGCCTACGGTTCAGGGGCAGGCAACGAGTTGCTTCTCCTCTAGCAGAATCAGGACCGCTATTTATGAAAAAGCCACGGGCATTCCTGACAAGTTCTTTGTGTCAGTGTTCCCTCTAAACTGAGTTAGCATGAGCTAGCTCACAGATTTTTAGCCTCCAGCTCACACATTTTCGTCTTGGCTCAGGAAAAATGGCCCCGGAGCACAATAATTGATGCAGTCGCTCACAACTTTCATGCCAGCAGCTCACAAAGTAGAATTTTTGCTCACAAGACTCTGCAGCTTAGAGGGAACATTGAGTCTGCGCCCTCATGATCTGCAGGGTTAATGGGAGGAAGGTGGAACAGGTAAGCTCAGTTCCACATTGGTCTAAAAGGTCAGGGTAGGCTGCAAGGCTACACTGTCTGGATCAAAGAATTTATCTCCTCTCACTACCAGAAAATCTAAGATGTTGGGAAAGCTGCTGTGAGATAGGGAAGTACTGAGGACAGAGCAAGTACTGAAGACAGCATTGTGGCCTCTGTGCAACTGGCTAGAGGCAGGGCTTTTTTTGACCAGGAATGCACAGGAACGCAGTTCCGGCCAGCTTGGTGTCACGGGGTGTGGCCTAGTATGCAAATGAGTTCCTGCTGGGCCTTTTCTTTAAAAACCCCTGTGGCTGGAGGGGAGGATTAGGGAGGGTACGGGAATATTCGATTGCGCTCTATAAAGTAACTGTGCGAAGGGCAGATCTATGCTTTCAGCAGAATGAGGTTCCTGAGGAATTAGAATGGACTGTGCCACTTGTGACTGATCTTGGGGGGATGCTGTTTGTTTCTAATTCCCTCTTGTGCAAACAAGTGCTGCAAGCTGAGATCTAATATGAAGCCCCCACCTCCACTTCATATGCTAGTTTTCTACAGGCAGGGTGCTATAAAAGGAATCAAGGAGCATTAAAAATAGCACAGCCTGCTCTACCATCTCAGATCCCTTCATTTTTGCTGTGCAGAGGTAACAGGTTAAGGAGAAGGCAGGTGGGGAGTGGGTGCAGCCGAAGGGGCTGGATTGCTTGCAATGCTTTGCCCTATGAACTCACAGGCCATTTAAGGAACCAGAAGGCTAGAAATCTGAGAGCTCCTAGTTCAAATCCAGGGAGCTGAAAGATCGAGTTGGGAAGAAATAAGAGCTTAATAAAACGTTTGTTTCAGAGCAGGAAAGGAGGAGCTACTGGAACAGTAGTGTGGGAAAGATCAGTAACGACTCCTCATTAGCAGTTACTCCACCCCTGGGCTTCTGCTTTCCCAGGTCCAGCGATCAATTCCCCACTAGTTGCTGCGCAGGTGCATTTTGATCCGCGGCTCCCTCCAATTCCCTTCAGTTTCTTGCTCTTGTTTTTTGGAGAGCAAGAAACCGCAGGGGAAACTGGAGGGAAACTGCAGGTCAAAATGTGCCTGCACAGCAACTGGTGGGGAATTGACTGTGTGAGCCAGGGAAAGCAGAAGCCCGAGGGCAGAGCAACTGCTAGTGAGGAATCGATCCAGGTTTAATTTCCTCTCAAAGTGGCCTTCTTCAGTGGTCAAGCAATATTTGTACATACAGACTCAATGATACAAGTCAATAAATATATCAATGTAGGACCAAAAAGGAGCTTTACAGATGCACTCAATTGATGCAAGGCCTAAGAATACTGGGGAGGCCTCATGGAGCATTACCTTGTGTCATGGTCAGATATCTATGTCCTGAATAATATCAAGCCTGCACAAAATTTTCATACATTGGCTCTGATTTGAATGTATCTTCTGGACCAAAACAGGAAGGCATATAACGGTCATATTACTCAGGACATATATACCTGACCATGACGCATACTCCGTGAGGCCTCCCCAATATTTTCTAGGCCTTGCATCAATTGACTGTATGCACAAGCTCCGTTTTTGGTCCTACACGGATTTATTTATTGTCTCATTATTGTACCACTGAGCCTATAAGTACAAATATTGCTTGACCTCTGAAGAAGGCCACTTTGGCCAAAAAGCGTCCCATCGCAACAGAACCCACCCGCGTATACTGTACACTTTTATTCTGCATTGAGGCTACGACTGGGCCTGTAACTGTTAATTAAATGATAATACATGCATTTTTAAAATAAGTTAAAATTACAATTTATTGGCCCTCTACTTTGTATGCAACTAACCTTTCAGGTATCTGATTGGGTTAAGTCCCCCTTTCCTCCCCCCCTTTTCTTTTTAATTTCCTCCCACTCATAAAGCCTGACCCACTTCTGTAGCCGAGGCAGAGAGCCAAGGCAGATTCTCCCTGACTTACTTTTGTGGATATAAGTTGTAGTGGGAGGAGGCGACAGCTGGGGACGGGGACTGATCCATGTAAGAAGGCCCTCCGCTTGAAGAGTCCCCGGAAGTGGGGAGAAACCTGCAACAGAGCGAGACACACATCAGAAGGGTTAGAAGAAGAGACTGGATTTATACCCTGTCCTTCACTACCCGGATGAGTCTCAGAGCGGCTTTGAACATATGAACATGAAGCTGCCTTATACTGAATCAGACCCTCGGTCCATCAAAGTCAGTATTGTCTTCTCAGACTGGCAGCGGCTCTCCAGGGTCTCAAGCTGAGGTTTTTCACACCTATTTGCCTGGACCCTTTTTTGGAGTTGCCAGGGATTGAACCTGGGACCTTCTGCTTCCCAAGCAGATGCTCTGCCACTGAGCCACCATCCCTCCCCTGCTCTCCAGGGTCTCAAGCTGAGGTTTTTCACACCTATTTGCCTGGACCCTTTTTAGTTGGAGATGCCAGGGATTGAACCTGGGACCTTCTGCTTCCCAAGCAGATGCTCTACCACTGAGCCACCATCCCTCCCCTGCTCTCCAGGGTCTCAAGCTGAGGTTTTTCACACCAATTTGCCTGGACCCTTTTTTGGAGATGCCAGGGATTGAACCTGGGACCTTCTGCTTCCCAAGCAGATGCTCTACCACTGAGCCACCGTCCCTCCCCTTTCTTTCCATCACTTTTCTTTCCATCACCTTTCCCTCCCCCTTCCCCCAACAGTCACCCAGCGAGATCAGTGAAGCTGAGAGAGCTCTGACAGAAACTGCTTTTGAGAGAACAGCTCTGTGAGAACTTGTGGCTGACTCAAGGTCACATCAGCAGTTGCATGTGCAGGAGTGGGGAATCAAACCCGGTTCTCCCAGATAAGACTCCGTGCACTTAAGCACTACACCAAACTGGGGATCTTGCTGCACTGGTCCCTCGTCCCCTCAAGGGGCACTGCACGTAAGAGACTAGGGACACGTCTCCACGCCCACCCTCCTTGGGCCTTCCTCTAAGTTCAGGTAAGCTCAGCAAACCTTTTGCTCTATCTCAACAGTGACAGTCCATCTATGCTGAACAACTTAGGCATCCCTCCCCTTCCCACAAGGTTCTGGTGGGCACGAAACACCATCCCTTCCAGGCAGTACCTTTCATGCCGGGGCAGTTGAGTGATGATTCCAGCCCAATTACCCATCTACGTGTGACTTAGGGAGCTCCTGCGTTTCCAAACCCTGCTTTTGCAGCATCCTTCCCTGGCTATACCTGAAGCTGCCAAACTCCCCCAATCCCCAAAATAATGTGGAGCAGAAAGGACAGACACTGGTACAAAAAGAGATCAAATGCTGGGAGGAGCATCAAAACTGCAACCTGGTCATCAAGACTGCAACCTCTTGATCCTAACAAAGACCTTCTCTTCTCATGTCAACAATCCCTTCTCTTTCTGAGCCGATGCCAGCGAGACGCAGACGTCGGTCCCCTCGGTTTGTTTCGAGGTTTTAAAACTGTGAATCCTAATGCAGATTCCTGAGGCTCAGACCCAGCGAGACCCACAGAGTGTCTCCTTGAAGTCACTGGCTCCCTTCCTCAGGATAGAAGGCAGAACAAATGGCTGATATGAAAGGTGGAACTCTCGAAGGAAAGACTCGGAGAGATGGTAGCCCACATGGGAACAACTTAAGAACATAAGAGAAGCCATGTTGGATCAGGCCAATGGCCCATCCCAGTCCAACATTCTGTATCACACTGGCCAAAACCCAGGTGCCAGGACACTAGAAGCCCTCCCACTGTGCCCCCCCACCAAAGCACTAAGAAGACAGAGCATCACTTGCCCCAGACAGAGAGTTCCATCAATACGCTTGGCTAAAAGCAGAACAAAAAGGAAAAGAATGCCAGGTGGTAGCGGATTGATTTATTCTTCTGCAAAGTCCCTACACATTTTGCTGGGCAGGTTTCGTCAGGGGGATCAGAGCATTTGCCCAGTGCTGGGACTATCCACAGCAAACTGTCCCTTGATGAAGCTTGCACAGCAAAAGTCATAAGGACCTTGTACAGCAATCAATCAATCATCAATTGGCATTTCCCCCCTTTTGGTCCTGATGGCACATTGCTGGGTGCAGCCCATTTTTGGGGGAGGGGATATCTTCCCTGCCACCACTAACAGCCTCCCACTCCTTTTGTACTACCCGCCCCCCCCCCCCCCGCCATGACACTCACTCTGGCACAACTTGCTTGATTTGTGGCTTCACATATCCGTCCACGGCCTTTGCTGTAGGAGACAGACAAAAACAAAATACCCATTCAGAGTTATGGCATAGGGCTGGGCAAGCTCTTTGTTGCTCCAGAGTCACAGGCACCGCCGAAGAGTGGGAGGAGTCAGCTTTTCTTAGTCTGCATACAGATGTAGGAACCTTGAGTGGCGAGTCCACCTTCATCCCCTTTACGCGCAGGCATTCAAACTTCAACCGAGCCCAGGAGAAACCAGTCCTTTCGATTTTCAGCACAAATCCACTGTACAAAATACTACTGGCTGATCCCTGTGGCAATCATGAAGCCACTCCCCACCCTGCTCAGCGCAATGTTTTGAGTTTACAAACAAGGATACGACAACAACTCCCCCCTCCAAAAAACCTGAAATGAAGCACCTAAAAAATCTTAAGAAGAAGACTACAGATTTATACCCCGCCCTTCTGGCTTACAATCTCCTATGGTGCTGTTTAAATACAACATACAGTAAAGGCGGGATCTTCCTTCCTAACAGTGATCCCATAGTTGTAATTTCTTAACAGTGTAAGGCGGCAGTCCTCTCCTGGTTTAGATGCTAAAGGCCTGTCAAAATAATTTACACATGGAAAATGACACCAAATGAGCCATTATGTGCATATTAATTGCATGTCCCTTCTACGGTTTTAGCTACGACACTGTTAATCAGTTTTTTTGTAGGAAAAAGTCCAGCAGGAACTCATTTGCATATTAGGCCACACCCCGATGTCACCATTGTTCACACACAAAAAAGCCCAGCAGGAACTAATTTGCATATTTGGCCACACACCTCTGATGCCAAGCCAGCCGGAACTGTGTTCCTGCTCCCAAAAAAGCCCAGCTGTTAATACATTCTGAAAGAAATTCCACTGCATTTACAGCAGTGCAACTAAGACAATGTTAACTCCAGTGATGGTGGAGTGACACAGGCTCCTAGACTTCTCTCCTGGAGCTTTGCAGAAATCAAAATATACTTAGAACGGACAACAGCTGGAAAAAGTCCATGAAGTTCTCCAGGTGCTAGAGACTCACCGAGGACAGGAGTATAGTATTGGAAAAGACTTCCTCCTTGGGACGCTCAGGGTACACGTACTGGAGGTAAGCGAGGTCCCCGAGGCGGTCTGCCAGGGAGCGGATGGAGAAATCGCGCGTGGTGAAGGGCATCAGGTTCCAGAACATCCTTTCCGCTGCAAAACCCCAAAGCATCGCAAAGTCAAAGGAAGCGACAGCAAGGAGAGCCCATCAATCAAAGAACGAGACATGCTCCAACACCAGAGCAAGACGATGGCACAGGTTAAGGGCAAAGCACTGTATTTTGCGACTGCTACTGCAGATTGGTTGTAATGTGCCATATGATGAGCTGAATGTGAGGAAATGGGCAGGAGGGGAAGAGAAACAGGAATGCCTTTCTTCAACTAACTGCGACACAGAAAGGTTAAATGAACGTACAATGTGACGTCAGAACTGGCCCTAGAAGGCATGGTGCCCTAGGCAGAAGAAGAAGATAGAAGAAGATATTGGATTTATATCCGCCCTCCACTCCGAAGAGTCTCAGAGCGGCTCACAATCTCCTTTCCCTTCCTCCCCCACAACAGACACCCTGTGAGGTGGGTGGGGCTGGAGAGGGCTCTCACAGCAGCTGCCCTTTCAAGGACAACCTCTGCCAGAGCTATGGCTGACCCAAGGCCATGCCAGCAGGTGCAAGTGGAGGAGTGGGGAATCAAACCCGGTTCTCCCAGATAAGAGTCCGCACACTTAACCACTACACCAAACTGGCTCATGGCCCGCCCCCCCATAGTTACTGAGTTACTGTTTGGTCAGTGCACGCTAAAGATAGTTTCCGGAAAGGAAGGTCCCAATCTAGCCCATATGCAGCAGTCAAGGGCAACATGTAACCAGGGGTCGTTTTGTAGAAAAATAGGTGGTGGAGCTCATTAGCATAACTCATTCGCAAATGCTGCCCCCTCTACTAGCCAAAAGCAACGGAGAACCCTGGATGAGTGAGGTCCTTTTGCACTGGCTAGGGATGCAGCCAGCCCAGCAGGCCTCACTCACCTAGGGCTCTCCTTGGCCACACACCCCCCACAGTCAAAAGGCCAGCAAGCCACCCGCCGCCCAAAATCACATAAGATGTGGAGAAAGGGTGGTGTGGGCTTCTCCAGGGGTTAATGAGGGCTGCTGGGGGCATGGCAAAGCTCCGGTGGCCGGCTGGCTGCCCGCTCTTCTAATCCAGGGATTGTTGGATTGCTGCACCTACTATTCAATGGACAAGGTAGGTAGATGGGGAGGAGGGGGTGCTGTCAGGTTCAGGAGCTGTGCTCCTGTGAGCTCCTGCTGAATTTAAGGCCTGCGTGCAACTCTTTCGGCTCAGAAAGGAACTCACCGTTATCAAACTTCCAGGCGATTGTGATGCCCCCAATCTCAGAATCGCTGAACCTGAGAAGGAAGGTCCCATCTGGCTTGTTGATCAGCAAGTCATGGGCCTGCTGCTTGTTGACAAAACCTAGGATAGCCCTGGAGGGAGGGAGGAAAATGGAAGAGAGGTAAGGCCGGGGATCGCGGCTTGGGCAGCAGGAAGAGAGAGGTGGATTGAATCTCTCAAGGGAGCCACAGCCTTCAGCTTGCAAGACCTGAACAATGTTGTTAATGATGGGACATTTTGGAGGTCGTTAATTCAAAAGGTTGCCAACTTGACAGCACATCACACACATACAAACACACAGCTTGGGGAAGCTTAGAAGGCAAAAGCAGGGGAGATCTTACCCGTCATTCCAATGCGGCTTCAAGTGTTTCTTCAGGACTTCCATCACCCCATCGAACCACTGCCAGAATGTGTAATTTCGCCCTGGAAGGTTCTCCTGGGGGATAGAAAGAAAGCCAAACATTTCCACCTGCTCTTCTGCCCAAAGTCCTGCCACAGCAGCCAGGTAGCAAATGCATCCTCCGATCCATCCTCACCTGGAGAATTGTGTTCAGTTTCTGGCACCACATTTTAAGAAGGATATAGACAAGCTGGGATGGGTCCAAAGAAGACCAACAAAAATGGTCTGGAGGCCAAGTCCTACGAAGAAAGGTTGAAGGAGCTGGGCATGTTTAGTCTGGAGAGGAGGAGGCTGAGAAGTCATATGATCACCATCTTCAAGTACTTGAAGGGCTGTCCTATAGAGGATAGTGCAGAATTGTTTTCTGTGGCCGCAGAAGGCAGGACCAGAACCAAGGGGTTGAAATTAAATCATTAACGTTTCTGGCTCAACATTAGAACTTCCTGACAGTTAGAGCAGTTCCTCAATGGAACAGGGTTCCTTGGGAGGTGGTGGGCTCTCCTTCCTCGGAGGTTTTTAAACAGAGGCTGGATGGCCATCTGACCACAATGAGGATCCTGTGAATTTAGGGGGAGGTATTTGTGAGTTTCCTGCATTGTGCAGGGGGTTGGACTAGATGACCCTGGAGGTCCCTTCCACCTCTATGATTCTATGATCCTGTGATGAAGGTTTATGGGATGCCCGCTCCTTGCGCTAGGCAAATTCACAAGTATAGTTGTTAATCACAAGTGTGACATGCCTGCATCACCCAGCTGAACACCACTGACTTGCTGGAAATGGTCTACAGGCCTTTGTGGATTTGAACAATTGACTGAAGGTTCATTTTCCAGGGAGCAAGTCATTTGTGTGTGCCCTTAGAGCAAGAATAGGGAGAAGAAGAGAGAGGGAAGTGCAAGCCACGTATTTTGAATCTAAGCCCCAAATGCACTCGTCCTAGAAATGCTTTAAGCAAATAACAGAAAGCCTGATGCCAGTTTTGCAAGTGCTACTCAAAAAGAATAGGAGGAAAACACAGTAATGGATAGCCCCCAAATCAAAAAATCAAAAAAAAAATGCTTATATATAAGCATCATATGAGTGTGTAAGAATTGCTTGAGAGGTGAGTGTTGTAATATAATGTATTGTTTTATCTTTTCTTTTGTGATTTTTGTTTCTATATGTTATTGGTACACATATTTTCCTGTTTGCGCCTCCATAAAACTGCCCATATATGGATTTGGAGGCTACTGCACAACGTACCTGCTTCATTAGGACACCCACCCATTTGAAAAGAAAGACTTCTTTGATTGGACGGCATTACTACCGTAATAGATTGTTCTATTGCAAGGGCTTTGTCTGCACATTGTGGAGTTTTCATACGATGTATCTGAAAGGTTGATTACAGAGCTGCAGCGTTGTTTGTACGCAGTTTTTGATTTTTGGAGTTTTGCAGGCAGGCAAGCTACTTTCGGAAGGTTTTCGACAGCACACAAAACGTGAGCACAGCAGCCAAGTGAACGGCTCACCTGGCCTATTCTGTACAAGTCTATCTTGAGCCTGGACTGAAACTCACCAGCCTCCAAAAGCTTTTCAGAACTGGTGTGGGGTGGTGGTTGAGAGAACCATCTCTGAGCTAGAAAGTCAAACACAATTCAAGTCTCCGTTCCTCCTACTGGGCAACAACGAGGCAAGGCTGGCCTCCCAACATTTGCTACTTGATCCACTCTCTGAACCAAACTGTTTTTATTTTTAAAAATCTGTATAGAGACACCTCAATTTGTATCTGCTAGTAAGTCAGTATATAATGAGGTAATCAAAGCTGGAACTCTGAACCGGCAAGCTGGTCATGTCACCTGCTCACTTTTGCAAATGCAGACTTTACACATGGACCCGATTACAGTCTGGACTCCTAACAATTCTTTCCCGCCACGCTGGGTAATGAGTTACTGGTTGTCCCACAGAAGTCTGACTCCCAGAGTGTCGCTGGGGCTTCCCCGCTGACATTGCAGAGCCAGAAAAAGTACAGAGGAGGGCAACCAAGAAGATTAGGGGACTGGAGCACCTTCCCTAGGAGGAAAGGATGATGAGTCCGAAGGTAAGGCTGAAGAGTCTGGGACTTTTCATTTTAGAAAAGAGATGACAAAGGGGGGGGGGGACATGACAGAGGTTTATAAAATTATGCATGGAGTGGGGAGAGTTGACAAAGAGAATTTTTTTCTCCCTCTCCCCAAATACTAGAACTCGAGGGCGTCCAATGAAGCTGATGGGCGGTGCGTTCAGGACAGACAGAAGGAAATACTTTTTTACACAGCAAAGTGATTAAAATGTGGTATTTGCTGCCAGAGGATGTTGCGGTGGCCACTGGAATAAACGGCTTTAAAAGGGGATTAGATAGATTCATGGATGGTAAGTCTATCAATGGCTACTGGTATGGTGACAGAGGGGAACCTCCACGTGCAGAGAAGAAGAAGAAGAAGATGATATTGGATTTATATCCCGCCCTCCACTCCGAAGAGTCTCAGAGCGGCTCACAATCTCCTTTACCTTCCTCCCCCACAACAAACACCCTGTGAGGTGGGTGGGGCTGGAGAGGGCTCTCACAGCAGCTGCCCTTTCAAGGACAACCTCTGTGATAACTATGGCTGACCCAAGGCCATTCCAGCAGGTGCAAGCGGAGGAGTGGGGAATCAAACCCTGGTTCTCCCAGATAAGAGTCCGCACACTTAACCACTACACCAAACTGGCTCTCCAGAACCAGGGGGCAACACCAGGGGAAGGCCTCAGCCTCTATGCCCTGTTGTCAGCCCTCCAGAGGAACTGGTTGGCCCCTGTGTGAGACAGGATATTGGACTACATGGACTATTGGTCTGATCCAGCAGGGCTCTTCTGATGTACTTATCAGGGCAAGGCATCATCCTCTATGCCCTGTTGTGAGTCCTCCAGAGGAACTGGTTGGCCCCTGTGTGAGACAGGATATTGGACTAGATGGTCTGATCCAGCAGGGCTCTCCTTATCAGGGGAAGGCCTCAGCCTCTGTACCCAATTGTTGGCCCTCCAGGGGACCCGGTTGGCCCCTGTGGGAGACCACTGGTCTGTTTCAGCAGGGCCCTCCTTATGTTCTTAAGCTACGTTCCTCCTCTTCCCTCACGTGGAATAAATACTTCAAGAAATGGAGGGGAGGGACGGTGGCTCACTGGTAGAGCATCTGCTTGGGAAGCAGAAGGTCCCAGGTTCAATCCCTGGCATCTCCAAAAAAGGGTCCAGGCAAATAGGTGTGAAAAGCCTCAGCTTGAGACCCTGGAGAGCCGCTGCCAGTTTGAGAAGACAATACTGACTTTGATGGACCAAGGGTCTGATTCAGTATAAGGCAGCTTCATATGTTCATATATGTTCAAAATGGAGAGTTGAGGATACAACCTGTGATGTAAACAGCCGTGGACCCAACCATCAGCTGAGTAGCCCTCCAGCCTAAAAAGCCTTCCTTGGTCTTAAATGGCTCTTTCTCCAATGGAAAAGCCACTTAAAGGGGAGGAAGGTTCCTTAGGCTGGCTGAAGGCCTCAAAGATGGCTCAATGGATGGTAGGATCCACCCCAGGCAATGCCAGGCAGGGAGGAAAGCTGCAGTGATTTTTAAAAATTATTTGTACCCTGCTCCAGTGGGGATCTGAAACAGCTCGTCACATCGTTCTCCTCTCCTCCACCTCACCCTCAAAAAAGCCCACCCTTTGTGAGACAGGCAAATAGTGGTTGGTTGGACATAATTAACCACTATGCCATGCCACTGATGAGAGTAGGAAAGGCTTAGACATAGGGTTGCCAACTTCTTCCTGGAGAGTGCCTAGTAATTCTGGGGCGGAACCCAGGGAGGGCAGAGTTTGGGGAGGGAAATGAGCTCAGGGGGTACATGATTCCATAGAGTCTACCCTCTGAAGCGGCTGTTTCCTCCATGGGGAACTGATCTCTGTAGTCTGGAGATAAATTTCCACTCCAGGAAGGAGGAGGAGAAGGAGAAGGAAAAGAAGGAGGAGGAGGGGCCTCACAATCTCCTTTCCCTTCCTCCCCCACAACAGACACCCTGTGAAGTGGGTGGGGCTGAGAGAAGCTTCCCTTTCAAGGACAGCTCTACAAGAGCTATGGCTGACCCAAGGCCATTCCAGCAGGTGCAAGTGGAGGAGTGGGGAATCAAACCCGGTTCTCCTAGATAAGAGTCTGCACACTTAACCACTACAGGGGAAGAAGGTCTATGAGAGCTATGGCTGACCCAAGGCCATTCCAGCAGCTGCAAGTGGAGGAGTGGGGAATCAAATCCGGTTCTCCCAGATAAGAGTCTGCACCCTTAACCACTAGAGGGGAAGAAGGTCTACGAGAGCTATGGCTGACCCAAGGCCATTCCAGCAGGTGCAAGTGGAGAAGTGAGGAATCAAACCCGGTTCTCCCAGATAAGGGTCTGCACCCTTTACCACTACACCCAAGTGGCTCTCAGAAAACACCAGGCCCCACATGGAGGTTGGCAACCCGACCTGCAGACCCCAGCGCTTCCCACTCTGCCCTGCCAAGTCACTATCCCGCTCCTTCCCAAAGCACCCCGCCCCCCACCGACTTACTCTGTTGAACTGGGCCCAGGAGACCGGCATGTTGTTGTACTCTTCGAGGTGGTTGATGCTGCTGTTGAAGAGCTTCTGGGCCAGGAAGAGCAGGTTGTCCTTGGTGAGCCCTCGGCTGCTCTGGACCTCGGCCTTGAACTTCATGTTGAGGGCCTCGCACAGCTGGGACCACATGACTTTGTCCGGCACGGCAAAGGGCACCCGGCCCGGCTCGGCGAACGCGTTGTCCCACAGCACCGTGGCGGTGGCGTTGTTGTCCTGGCTGCCGTGCACGATCACCACGACGGGGAGAGACAGCGTCTTCACCTGGAAGACCAGCTCGTTGCCGCCGACACTGAACTGCGACTCGAAGAGGATGGTGAACTTCTCCTCGGTCACGGACTCGGCGCCGCGCCGGTCTGAACGCTTGATCCGCTTCAGTGACTGCATTGTGAGGAGAAGAAGACCGCGGATTTATACCCTGCCCTTCTCTCTAAATCAAAGTCTCAGAGCAGCCTACAATCTCCTTTATCTTCTTCTCCCACAACAGACACCCTGTGAGGTGGGTGGGGCTGGAGAGGGCTCTCACAGCAGCTGCCCTTTCAAGGACAGAGCCTCAGAGCTGCTCACAATCTCCTTTCCCTTCCTCCCCAACAACAGACACCCTGTGAGGTGGGTGGGGCTGGAGAGGGCTCTCACAGCAGCTGCCCTTTCAATGACAAGAGCCTCAGAGCTGCTCACAATCTCCTTTCCCTTCCTCCCCAACAACAGACACCCTGTGAGGTGGGTGGGGCTGAGAGGGCTCTCCTAGCAGCTGCCCTTTCAAGGACAGAGTCTCAGAGCGGCCTACAATCTCGTTTCCCTTCCTCCCCCACAACAGACAACCTGTGAGGTGGGTGGGGTTGAGAGGGCTCTCACAGCAGCTGCCCTTTCAAGGGCAACCTCTGCCAGAGCTATGGCTGACCCAAGGTCATTCCAGCAGATGCAAGCGGAGGAGTGAGGAATCAAACCCGGTTCTCGCAGATAAGAGTCCGCGCACTTAACCACTACACCAAACTGGCTGGGCGACAGGCATGGGGAACAGGCATAAGGGCGACAGGCATGGGGAATAATGGGAGGACTGGGAGAAGAGAGATCATCAAGAGCCTGGAAGAAATATTAACCACTTGGGGACAGGTAGGAGGATGACCTGGAAAGCGGGTCGCTTGCCGCTGCTGCCACGGTTTCCCACGCCGATCAACTGATCGGTGGTGTGTGTGTGAGCCTTTAAAGAGCCCAGAAGGTGCTTTCCCTGGCCTTAACACTCTAAAAACGGAGGGAGGAGGAGGTGCTGTGTGTGTGTGGGGGGGGGGGGGGCTGGTGAGATTGTGCCACAGGGGGGCAGCAAGGCTGCGCAGCCCGGTTGGTAATGGCCACAGACTGGTACCGGTCCAGGGCCTGGGGGTTGGGGACCCCTGCACTAGAGGCAGCCTTACAGAGATGTGTCTTGGCTTCCATACACAACAAAGCTTTCCCCCAGAACCCACTTTCAGAGAGTATCTGTGTTGGTCTACACTAAAACAGCTGGATTCAATCCAGAAGCACCTTACAGCAGGGGTGTCAAACATGTGGCCTGAGGGCAGAATCAGGCCCCCAAGCAACTACCTGCTGTCTGCTTCCTTCTCACTCTCTCTTGCTTCTTTCTGCATGACAGCTTGCTTTGCCAGGCTTGCTCAATAGCACAGGAGCTACAGAGCAATGTCTCTATTTTCTCTATTGGCTGAGGCTCCTCCCTTAGGGAGGACAGGCAGGGAGAGGAATAACTTGCTTGCCAGGCTCTCTCAATCACACAGCAGAGCTACTAAGCCAAGTCTCTCTTCCTTCTATTGGCTTAGGCTCTCCCTGCTCCTGGTCCCCTGGAGAAAGGAGGAAAGCGCCAGAGCTTCCTTTGCCCAGTTCCCTGAATCTCACCAGAGAGATACAAAGAAAGCACCTTTAAGAGCAACAAGTGCTAATGTTTTAAGCAGGTTTTATTTTAAGTTGGGTCTTTTTAAAAATCTTTAATGATTAAATACATTTGTTGGGTTTTTGTGGGTCCCTCAGTAAATCAGTTGCTTTCACGGCTAGAAGTTAATTGCTTTTGTTTGTATTTTTAGTAAAAAATGATATTGTTAATTGGGTTTGCCTGTGTCCATAAAGTTTATATCTCTGCTACCTGGAATTACATTTTATGACACTCATGGCCCAGCCTGACAAGGTCGCATTTATGTCAGATGAAGACAGAAGAAGAAGAAGATATAGGATTTACCGTATTTGCCGGCGTATAAGACGACCCCCCAACATTTCCACTCAAAATATAGAGTTTGTTATATACTCGCCATATAAGACTACCCCCTCTTCCGCACACCATTGTACGGCCGCAGTGCAACCACAGCGCCTCCGGCCCGCCCCTGCATCTCCCTGTGACCAGCACTAGTGCACAAGTGCGCATGTGCGAGCTCTGCCTAGACAAGGGGCGGGCCGGAGCACCGCTGCTTCCCGCCGAGCAGAACGGGCCGGTCACGCCGAAAAGGCTGGCACCCCTGTCTCGCTGCTGATGCTCGCCGCAGCCGCGCTGGATAACGCACGATACTGGATGGTATGTAGAATGAGGTGGGCGGGCATCGGGAGGCCACTATGGGCACCGGGCGAGCATCGGAAGGCCACTATGGGCAGCTATGTCTATCCCAACTGAAGTGCACCCGGCGTATAAGACGACCCCCGCACTTGGAGGCATGTTTTTCAGGGCAAAAAAGTAGTCTTATACGCCAGCAAATAGGGTATATCCCGCCCTCCACTCCAAAGAGTCTCAGAGCGGCTCACAAACTCCTTTACCTTCCTCCCCCACAACAGACTCCCTGTGAGGTGGGTGGGGCTGGAGAGGGCTCTCACAGCAGCTGCCCTTTCAAGGACAACTCCTGCCAGAGCTATGGCTGACCCAAGGCCATGCTAGCAGGTGCAAGTGGAGGAGTGGGGAATCAAACCTGGTTCTCCCAGATAAGAGTCCGCACACTTAACCACTACACCAAACTGGCTCTCCAAGTCCTCCAAGATCCAGTCCTCATAACAAATGAGTGACACCCCTGCCTTAGAGGCCAACAAGATTTGGAGTGTACAAATATTTGACTTCCCTTCCCTTCCCTTCCCTTCCTCAGATACATCAGCCGGAACTCGTATCTGACAAAGGGAGCTTGAACTCCCATACGCTTATATCCACAAAATTTTGTCGGTTGCTATGATGCTACACCGGACTCCAATCTAGCTGTTCTTAAAACCATCCAGGATGATTAATAATATGCTTTTCAGCAGGGAAAAAAAAGAGAGGAATATGTTAGCAGCAAAACAAGGGTAGGAATCAATATTGGCACCCCATCTCTCACCATGTTGCGGAAGTGCGCGCTCAGCGTTCCAGTTGCCTGGTGATATTCCATCACACAGCAGTTGTTCAAGATATCGCCGCTGCTCTCGCTGCCAAAGGAAAGCAACAGCAGTTAGCAGGATGTAAACCAGTTTGCCGGGGGAGATTTCAGCACCTTACTACTAAACTTCCTCATCAGGTGCAGAACTCAAGTAATGAGTTTGAGTCCAGTGGCACCTTTCAGACGAATAAAGTTTTTTTCTTTTCAAAGTCTAAGCTGTTGTGTGCATGCACACTTCTCCAGCTACCGAAGTGTGCATGCACGCAAAAGCTTATGCCTCAAATAAAACTTTGTTGGTCTTGAAGGTGCCCCTGGACTCAAGCTTTGTTCTGCTGCTTCAGTCCAACAGGGCTACCCACCTGAATCTTACTAATTTACAGGTCACTAACCTAACCAAAGAAACTTGTTCAAATATACAAAGTACAAATCTTCTTTCTTCTTCTTCTTTGCTGGCTTACCTGCCGCCCCCAACAAAAATCTGGGTAAGCAATAATGATGTCCTGGAACATTCACCAACACTCTTAATGCCTCACGAGAAAGCTGACAGACAGTGTAAACTATTGCACAAAATGTCAACAGCCAGCTTCACTGGAAGGAAAACTCACATGGGTTGGGAGCAGCAGGCTGTTAGCAGAAAAGGAGCAGTCGCCGAAGCAAACTTTAGAAACTGGAGACCAAGGGCTGAACCTTGAAAAAAAATTCTTGTTTCCTCAGGCCTCATTTTGGGCAGGAGCTCACAGGAGCAGAGCTACGGAACCTCTAAATTTTATTGTGCTCTTTCTTTCTTACCTGCCCCCCCCCCTCCCCAAAACTTGCTCCATTGTTCAAACCCCCTGTGAGAACTTTGCGGAACTCTCAGATTTGACAAACTTTCTAATATTTTTCTCCACAAAAAGTGGGAAAATAACCAAAACATCTAAAGCAGACAGATGGAAATCTTCATCATGGCACTTTGGCCACATAGGAGAAAGTAATTTAAAAAGTATGAGGGAAGCAATGCTCTCTCTAAGCTACGGACTCTTTTGAGCAAAAATTCTACTTTGTGCACTACTGGTATTAAAGCTGTGAGCTACTGCATAAATTAGATTGTTCTGGGGCCATCCTTCCTGAGCTAAGACAAAAATGTGTGAGCTAGAAGCTAAAAATCTGTGAGCCAGCTCACACGAACTCAGCTTAGAGGGAACAATGGATGGGAGTAAGGTTTTACTACGACAATTATAATTCAAGAAGCATTTTAAGGTAGATGCTGAGCTGATATATGAACATATGAAGCTGCCTTATACTGAATCTGGTCCTGGGTCCTTCAAAGTCAATATTGTCTACTCAGACTGGTATCGGCTCTCCAGGGTCTCAAGCTGAGGTTTTTCACGCCTACTTGCCTGGACCCTTTTTAGTTGGAGATGCCGAGGATTGAACTTGGGACCTCCTGCTTAACAAGCAGATGCTCTACCACTGAGCCACCATCCCTCCCCTGATATACTTCAGTACACCTTCCGGTGATGTCAGCGGTGTATGGCATATGCAAACGAGTTGTGCTAATGAGCTCTGGCCCTCTTTTTCTACAAAATCACGCCTTGGCAAAAATCAATGAAAACACTTTTCTCTACAGCTCCCGTGAGGATATTGCTCCCTATGTTAGCAGTGCTAAATGCTTTCTCCTACTAAGTTCACACAATTAGACCCGTTGACTTATTTCAGCATTTTGCTCTCACAGCCTTCTCTGGTTCCTTATCTTCCTTGCTGCCTGCAACGCACAGGGGGGTGGGGTGGGGACGAGGAACATACTTGCGAGTGCTCTCGTTCTTGAGCAGGGCTTTGGCCTGCTGCTCGCTGATGATGGTGGCCTTCACCTGGGGGGGGTTCATGTGCACGTTCAACTTCCCACCGACCAGCAGCCGCACGGTGGCTGCAAACTTGGTTTGGGTCTTCAGCACCTGCGGAGGCTGCTTTTCAATAATGAAAGTGCTACAGGGAGGGGGAGGGAGAAGGGGAGAGAAACAGAAGAAGCCATGAGCACACAGAAAAACTGGAAGGAACACCCTCGACATAACTAGCTGTTGTCGCTCAGAACCCCCCAGCTCTCTTGTCACGGTTAGGGCTGGCCGTGCCACTAGGCAAACTAGGCAATTACCTAGGGCGCTGGCTTTCTGGGGCGCCAAATTGGGTGGTCCCCTCATGGGGCTCAGTGATGTTATCAGTCGGGGGGAGCAGAAGTTAGCATTGCCTAGGGTGTCAGAGAGTCTAGGGCTGGTCCTGGCAAGAGTGCTAAAATCCTTCTCATGAGACCGGAAATGAGGGGCTGGGGCTCTCCAGGTGTAACACCGCATTAGAGGGCCAGTTCGGTGTGGTGGTTAAGAGTAACGGACTCTAATCTGGAGAACCGGGTTCGATTCCCCGCTTCCCCACTTGAAGTCAACTGGGTGACCCTAGGCAAGTCACAGTACCCTCTGCCTAAAAAAAAAAGCATAGCTCGCCACCTAGTGGTGCCAAAAAGAACTACAGCTTCGGCACCCACACAATCCCTCCTGGGATCTCCTAAGTATTCCACACATAACGCCATAGGATAATTAATTAATTACTACAACATTAGCAGGGGAGCCAGCCGCATGTCTGCAAGTACTGAGGTCTGGATCCTGTGAATGAGTTCAGTGTGCACTGGGTATTCTCTGCCCGGAAGTGGCAGCCCTTCCTTCTTGCACAAGATCAAGGGTTTTCAGTAAGCCCTTGTGCAATCAGAAGAGCCGGCAGAGGAAGGAAGCTCCATAACAGAGACTGTCTAGCCTACACAGAGCTTGTTGCAAAGATCCAAGCCTGTTGTTTCTTCTGAAGGAGGCCCTGAATCCAAACACAGATACCCCTTATGGGGTCACAATATCTGACTAATGAAACACTGCGTGTCATTCTGGCTTAAAAAGAGACCTGGGTCCCCTCAATTATTACAATTTCTTCTTTTTTGTGAGTGTGTGTGCGTGTTGTGCATGCCTGGAATTCATGGCTGACTTCTGGTGACCCCTAGAAGGGCGTGGACATTCAGAGAAGTGACTTATTATTGCCTGCCTCTGAGTCCTGGCCCTGGTATTCCTTGGAGGTCTCCCATCCAAGTACTTGCCAAAGTTGACCCTGCTTAGCTTCCAAGATCTGATGAGATCAGGCCTGCCCGACTGTCCAGGTCAGGGTGGTCATTATGATGACCTCTAATAACTCTATAGGAGTTTTAGTGTGGAGTTGCCACAATTAATACACTTCTTGGAAATCTTAACTGGCTGTTCTTAACATATTTTATGAGGCTATACTGGTAATAGTTATTTTTCACTTTTAAAATATGTTTATCTGTTTGAAATTCTGACCTCCATCATCAAGCATGTGTAAATACTAATTCTCTCGATCTATGGTTGGACTCACATCTGCACATTTTACATCAGCTCTTCCTTTTTCCTTTTCAGTTCGAGATTTACACTTTAAAACTCATTGCTTAATTCACACCAAGCCTTTAGTCCCCTGCCCCAACCCGCCCCATACACAATTCCCCAGTAGCCCTGACTTGGACAGCCCAGACAAGCCTGATCTCATCAGATCTTGGAAGCTAAGCTGTGTTATCAGTCTCCAAGGTGCCACTAGATTTTCAGTCTGTCAAAATACCTGTCCAGGTTTGTAAGCGTGAAACGACATGCTTGCAGTCAGAGCTGTATGCTATTAATGTGGTCTCTATTTTCCGATAGGTTTCAATAAACGTGTCTGTTTGTAAACAGACAGGATGGTCTAAAAAGTTCACCAGAACTGAACAATCTACATGCAGGGGTGTCAAACTCATTTGTTATGAGGGCCGGATCTGACATAAATGAGACCTTGTCAGGCTGGGCCATGTCACACTGGGCCACGTGTGTACCTATTTAAGATTAGGAAGCAGAGATATAAACTTTATAAAGGACACAGACAAACACAATGAAAGATCCAATAGAAGGAAGAGAGGCTTGGCTCAGTAACACTGCTGTGTGATTGAGAGAGTCTGGCAAAGCAAACGCTGCCTCCCCCCCACTTCCTCCCCAAGGGAGGAGCCTCAGCCAATGGAGAAGATAGAGGTTTTGCTTTGTAGTTCCTGTGCAATTGAGCAAGCCTTGCAAAGAGAGAGGGAGAAGGAAGCAGATGAGAGCCAGTTGTTCGGGGGCCTGATAGGAGTCCTCTGGGGGTCTGATTCGACCCCTGGACCGCATGTTTGACACCCCTGATCTACAGGATGCCTGTCCTCAGACTCCTCCCAAAAAGCACATTCAGTCTGCCCCCAGACTGGTTACCTCGTGACCAGAGCAGAAATGATGTCAGTGACGGTACTGTTGAGGTCCGCCAGCATCTCCTCAATAGGCCCGGGAATGGGCAGCTGTTGGCACAGGTGTTCGGCACGACGCACTTGCTGCCGGTTCTGGCAGATGATCTCGGCCAGCTTCTCGCACCTGGGGAGAGAAGAGAGAGTCAGGAGACCATGAAGAGAGGTGTCCAGTCCAGAAGGCATCTCCCAGGCACGTTCAGGTGGCTGCCAAAACATCCTCACCACCAGGGCTTTTTCTGTAGAAAAAGCCAGCAGGAACTTATTTGCGTATTAGGCCACACTCTGATGTCACCATTGTTTCACACAGGGGTTTTTCCCTCTAGAAAAGGCCCTGCAGAATCTCATTTGCATATTAGGCCACGCCTCCTGACACAAAGTCAGCCGGAACTGTGTTCCTGTGCATTCCTGCTCAAAAAATAAAGCCCTGCTCACCACATCCTTGCTTTGGATAAAGTATACGTGTGCATGGTAGTGGTGGAAAGCACTGACAAGCCACAGCTGATTTATGGCGCACTAAAAAGAAAAAAAAGTGTGGCTAAGAGGTACTGCTTCTGGCTGCCACTGCAATCTACTAGATTGGATTCCGGTGCGCGCAAATCCCCAAAGCGGTGGGGGATTCTTTCTCTGTCACTTTGGTACTTGGTGTATTTCCAAAGTTGATGTATAAAACGAACACAGCCGTCTTAAGCAGAACTACGTCTAAGCCCACTGATGGGTATAAATCTGTTTAGGAAGGCACTGTGAAGCATTTGCTTTTTTGAACTGACAACACAGCTTAAATATGCCAATAAATACAATTTCATAGGCTAAGTCAAGGGTGATCAAACTGTGGCTCAGGAGCCACATGTGGCTCTTTCACATATATTGTTCGGCTCTTGAAGCCCCCACTGCCCTATCAGGGAGCTTGGAGAAGGCATTTGTCACTTCTCCAAACCAAGTCAGCTGGCAGCCTGGAGAATGCATTCAAAGTTAAAGTTGCTTTCTTTCCACCTCTCCCTCCCCTCAATCTTCCTTCCCTCCCTCCCAGCTCTCAAACATCTGAGTGTTCATGTCTTACGGCTCTCAAAAATCTAACATTTATTCTATGTGGCTCTTACATTTAGCAAGTTTGGCCACCCCTGGGCTAAGATATATATATACGATGCATTTTCTGTTGTTAAATCAACTAAACAGATTTAGCTCCCCACCCAACGCGGCAGTGCAGAGTGTTAAAGTTGCAGTACTGCAGTCCTAAGCTCTGCTCACGACCTGAGTTCAGTCTCTGGTGGAAGCTGGGTTTTCAGGTAGCTGGCTCGAGGTTGACTCAGACTTCCATCCTTCCGAGGTCAGTAAAATGAGTACCCAGCTTGCTGGGGGGAAAGTGTAGATGACTGAGGAAGGCAATGGCAAACCACCCCGTAAAAAGTCTGCCGTGAAAACATTGTGAAAGCAACGTCACCCCGGAGTCGGAAACGACTGGTGCTTGCACAGGGGACCTTTCCTTTTTCCTTTCCCCATGCTGTAAACATTTTTGGAAATCTTCAGTCTCTTAGTGCAGCGACCTTTTTCAGTTCTGCTGAAAGCAGGAAAAAGGATTCTTTAACGGATTCTGCAAAAAGGATTCCGCAGAAAGGCTGCAATGTGATAGCACCCCTAAGTACTAACCGGGCTCACTCACACCTACCCTCCAGCCACAATAGGAGAGTAACTAAGCTGCCCATTAATGCAGCCTTGTAATGATGCTATAAAAAGAAATGCGAAACAGCAAGAGGACCCTTTTGAATTATTTGATATATTAACTGCATGCCACTATAATTGTGTTTTCATTTGATTACCTGCTTGGGGTCGCAGTTTATTTTTACGGGCAATGCTGTAAATGCTGAATCAACCAAAAATGTAACCTGAATCTGAGTTAGCTCTGGGACTGCGGAACAGAAAATGAGACAGTGACAGATGCTGTTGTACTAACCACAAAACTCTTGTGGCCTTGTACACAGACGGATGGTGATGGGGGCTTACAGTTCTCCACAAAAAAACTGCTGAGAAGGCAGAACTTGGCTGGGTTCAGACAAGTCCAGTGGGGCAACTGCATTAATCAAGTGAGCGCTGACTTACAAAACCCCACACTGGAATAAAAGTTGTTCTTATGGCCAATACTTTCTCTAAGCCAGGAGTGTCAAACCCATTTGTTCTGGGGGCCTGATGTGACATAAATTTGACTTTGTCAGGCCAGGCCATGTTGGGCCGGGCCACGTGCGTACCTGTTTAAGATGAGGTAGCAAAGATATAAACTTTATAAAGGACACAAACAAACACAAAGTTTTTTTAAACAACTTAAAATAAAACAAGCTTAAAACATCAGGACTTGTTGGTCATAAAGGTGTTTTCTTTGTATCTCTCCCATGGGATCCAGGGAACTGGGCAAAGGAAGCTCTGGCCCTTTTCCTTTTTCCCCAGGGGGCCAGGAGGGGGAGGAGCCTCAGCCAATTGAAGGAAGAGAGGCTTGGCTCAGTAGCTCCACTGCGCAATTGAGAGCGCCTGGCAAAGTAAGCCAGTTGCTTGGAGGCCCCCAGGCCGCAAGTTTGACACCCTGCTCTAAGCTGTGGAGTCTTATGAGCAAAAATTCTACTTTGTGACCTACTGGCATTAAAGTTGTGAGCTACTGCATCAATTAGTTTGCTCTGGGGGCATCCTTCCTGAACTAAGACAAAAATGTGTGAGCCGGAGGCTGAAAACTGTGAGCCAGCTCACACTAACCCAGCTTAGAGGGAAGATTTCTTATGGTACCACTGTGCACAAGGCATGCAGGTCAACTGGGAGACCACCTCCCATCCCCTCTTTTGCTTTCAGTGCCCTCTTCACCATCTCACTGCTACCCACCACGATTGCAAACCATCTAAAGGGCCCTCGGGGGGGCCGCCATTCCCCGCTAGCTGCTGCCGCCTCTTCCACTGGATCAGCTCGTCATCAAGGATGATCGTCTGCTGTTTGCGGAGCAGGGCCAGGGTCTGCTGGTGCTTTTCGGCCAGCTCCTGAAAGAGGAGGACGAGATTGGGAGTTAGCGAGCAAAGGCGTAAGAACATATGAAGAGCCCTACTGGATCAGACCAACAGTCCAGCCTCCTGTCTGGCAAAGCGGCCAACCAGTTCCTCTGCTTGGCCATCAGCAGGGCAGAGAGGCCAAGGCCTTCCCCTGGTGTGGCCCCCTGGCTCTGGGACTCTGCCTCTGAATGGGGAGGTTCCCCTCAGGCACCATGGCTAGTAACCATTGAGAGGCCCATCTTCCATGAATCTCTCTAATCCCCCTTTAAAGCTGTTTATTCCTGTGGCCATCACGACATCCTCCGGCAGCGAATTCCACATTTTAATCCCTTGCTGTGTAAAGAAGTACTTCCTTTGGTCCGTCCTGAACCTACTGCCCATCAGCTTCATTGGATGCCCTCGAGTTCCAGTATTTTGGGAGAGGGAGAAAAATGTCACTTCCCCCACCCCAATCATAATTTTGGAAACCTTGATCATGTCCTCCTTTAGAAGATATTGGATTTATATCCCGCCCTCCACTCCGAAGAGTCTCAGAGCGGCTCACAATCTCCTTTACCTTCCTCCCCCACAACAGACACCCTGTGAGGAGGGTGGGGCTGGAGAGGGCTCTCACAGCAGCTGCCCTTTCAAGGACAACCTCTGCCAGAGCTATGGCTGACCCAAGGCCATGCTAGCAGGTGCAAGTGGAGGAGTGGGGTATCAAACCCGGTTCTCCCAGATAAGAGTCTGCACACTTAACCACTACACCAAACTGGCTCTCCCAGGGCTTGTTTTGTACCAGGCACTCCTTTGCATATTAGGCCACACACCCCAATGTAGCCAATCCTCCAAGAGCTAGCAGTAGGCCCTGGAATAAGAGCCCTGTAAGCTCTTGGAGGATTGGCTACATCAGGGCTATGTGACCTAATATGCAAAGGAGTTCCTGATACAAAAAAGCCCTACTTGTCTCTTTTCTAAACTGAAAACCCCCAAACTCTTCAGCCTTTCCTCATAGGGAAGAGGCTCCAACCCTCTAATCCTCTGGGTTGCCCCATCCCTCTGGACTTTCTCCAGCTCACAGCATGAGGCTACACAGGGAGAGGGAAAGGGGAACAAGGAGTCAGGCGCAGCAGCGCTCACCACACGATACTGCTGTAGTGTCTGGGCCTCGCGGTGCAGCCACGCCTCCAGCGATGCTTTCTTCTGCTGCAAATTGGGCTCCCGGGTCATGCGCTCCTGGGGGCTCAGCTGGGACAGCTGAGTGAACTGGGCTGGGAGGGGAAAGGAGAAAGAATCAAGCTTCGCCTCAGCCGCCTCGTTATGTCAGAAGGAGGTGCCTTCTAGCCACCTTTCAGTTGCTCATCAGAACCCTGGAAGAGATCAGTGCTGTGAAGGCCAAACCAGGTTCAGAAAATCTGCACGCCCCCTCACAGAATCACAGAGCTGGAAGGGGCCTCCAGGGTCATCTAGTCCAACCCCTTGCATAACGCAGGAAATTCACAAATACCTCTCCCCACACACACCCCAGTGACACCTCTCCACTCCCAGAAGATGGCAACCCCCCCCAAAAACCTAATAATATTAATTTAAAAAAAAACACTGGAGGCCATTTTACAATGAGGCCAAAACGCATGTGGTCAGTGTTGCATATGGTTTATGTTTGACTGTATAACTGTAGGCAGGGCTTTTTTTGTAGCAGGAACTCCTTTGCATATTAGGCCACACACCCCTGATGCAGTCAATCCTCCAAGATCTTACAGGGCCTACTGTAAGCTCCAGGAGGATTGGCTACATCAGGGGTGTGTGGCCTAATATGCAAAGAAGGTCCTGCTAGAATTCCTTACAGGGCTCTTCGTACAGGGCCTACTGTAAGCTCCAGGAGGATTGGCTACATCAGGGGTGTGTGGCCTAATATGCAAAGGAGTTCCTGCTACAAAAAAAACCCTGACTGTAGGATTTTAATCTGAATTGAGGCTATATTTGGGCCTGTAATTGTTTTTTAATCATTTCGAAATAAATACATGCATTTTTGAATTTTAATAAATATTAAATAATTCATTTATTTTCGCCCAAACTGCCCTAAGGTCGACTTACAGTGCAGATGGCAGTAGTCACCATCAATTGTAACCAGATTGCTACTCTATTTCTCTGTCTATATAAGTGGCACAATGACTACTGGCTTGCCATCTGTTTTTAATCTGGATTCTAAGTGCTATGTTTTTAGAATGCTGTTTTACTATTATATTTATGTTGTGATTCTTGCAGGGAAGGACGGGATATAAAACAAACAAACAAATATTTACATCTTTTATTCAATCATTTAAATACTAGGCCTTTAAATTTGGATTCATTTAATCTTCTAGGTTCTTAATTCATTGTTTTGGGTTAAGTTTTCTCTCCCTGTTTTTTGTCCTCTTGTTTACAGTGACAACAATCAAATAAAACCCATCCAGGGCAATAAAACAACTCTACGAAACACAATAATAATAGTAAATAAAAGCCGATCCGTACAAACAATCCCAGCCAATTTAAAAAAAAAAGTCAAGATAACATCAAGACATATAAATAAAAAAGTCCCAAATTATATTGATAAGACCATCCTCAGGTTAGGAGCAGACTATGAAAATCACCAAAAAAGAAACCTGTTACTCAAAAACCTGGGTAAAATGAGAAATACTTTGACCAGGCGGCTAAAGGAGCAGGTGAAGGAGGGCATTCCAAAGGAGAGATAAAAGGTGAAGTACATTTCTGGGTTGTAACCTGTTCATGGCCAAACCCATAAAGTTCCACCTCAGCTGGTTTTCCAAGGAAGAGATAAGCAGAGGTGGCTGGCCATCGTCTTTCTGGGCACAGCAGCCCTGTCTTCCTTGGTAGTCTCATCCAAGTACCGATCCTGCTTACCTCCTAAGCTCTAAGGAGATCCTGCTAGTCTGGGCTGTTGGGGCTACTAGAGGAAAGAGACCAATGTGGAAAAAAGCCCTACACTGCCACCTGCCTTCCTTCACCAGGTGGAGGTGCAGAGAGTAGGGACTGTAGAAGAGGATCTTAGCTGGTATGTTGGGCAATGTGGGATGAGGAAGACTGCGTACTATTCCCTCACCCCTCCTGCCCCCCGACACGCACCTTGTAGGCGAAGGCTCTCTTGGTACTGGATAATGAAGTATTCCTGCGTCTGCTGAAGCTTTTTCAGCTGGTTCTCGGTATCCTGCGTGACCAAGCGCAGCTCCTCGAAGGTCTGGTTGATCTGCAGGTGCTTTTGGGAGAGGGCATCAGCTGGACTACTAACTTGGGAGGGGCTCTGAGGAAATGGGCAGGAAAAAAGGGATGATGAGAAGGCATAAGGGACAACTGATCAGAAGTCACCTCCTGGCACATCTGGGTAAGCTTACAAGAGGTGGAGAAAATTTCATGTACACCAGGGGTGTCAAACATGCAGTCCAAGGGCTGGATCAGGCCCCCAGAGGGCTCCTATCAGGCCCACAAGCAACTCATTGTCATCTGCTTCTTTCTCTCTTTCTTGCTTCCTTCTGCATCACAGCATGCTTTGCCAGGCTTGTTCAATCGCACAGGAGTTACAGAGCAAAGCCTCTATTTTCTCCATTGGCTGACCAGCGAATAAAGCAACTTAAATACAAAAGCTCGCAATGCCAGCCATTTCATGTTTTCCCCTGGGCCTTAGGCTCAAAGCATTGACCATGAGATTTCTGTAATGAACGTCAATAAATCACACACTGAACAACACCTGAACAGCATACTCAAGATTGCTACAGCACGGACATTGTATCCAGATTTTGATGCAATAATTCAGAGCAAGAGGTGTCAGTTATCAGAAACTGTTAAATAAACAAAATATTGCAAGAATGCTAATCTTTTAAGCATCTTTTAAGGTTTTTTTTTTAAATTTTAATTGTGTTTGTCTGTGTCCTTTATAAAGTTTATATCTCCGCTTCCTGGCATTACATTTTATGACACACATGGCCTGGCCCGGCAAGGTCTCATTTATGTCAGATCTGGCCCTCATAACAAATGAGTTTGACACCCCAGACCCTCCGCCCTTCTTAAGGGATACTTCATACTCACGTCTGTGGCCTCTCGCACCAGGCGCTGCTCGTGGTAGAGGATATGTCGGATGCAGCGTACCAGCTCCATAGGGCATCGTTCGTACATGTTCTGCATTGGAAGAAAGAATGAACCACCTGAAACTTTGAGACAGGGAAAGGGAAAACAGAGAGCAACAACCCTCATGAGAAACCACCTGCAGAACATCCACCAGCTGCCCCCTAAAATCCTACTCCCCGCTGCCTGCAACCTACCTGCAGCTGAGTGGCATAGTGGCCCAGCTTGATCTTCAGAAGGAAGCCATCTTCGCCCACCTGGTGGTCCGCTTTCTTCTGCAACTCCTGGATCAGCCCCTCTAGCAGCTGTGTGGCTTTGGAACCCTCCTGGGGGTTGTCCATGTCGATGGAATCCCTGCCAGAGCAAGTGGACATGTGTGACTTTCCACTTCTGCCCGTGTGCCCCTGTGGCAGCAAGCTTTGCCACCTCTCAGACTTTCAAATGATGGCCAGGCTCCCTATAACAAATACAACCACTCACAGGCGGGCACCAGACGCATATAAAAGTTCCCCCCTTTATCACTGCCCGGAAGGGAGGACAATTCAGGTTGCATATAGATGTCACACTGGATATTTCAAGAACTCACGGTCACACAATGACATTACTAAGCAGCAGGCTTAGAACAGCGAAAAGGAAGTACTTCTTCACTGAAAGAGTATTTAACAGGTGGAATTCACTGCCAAAGGAAGTACTGGCAGCTACAAGCATGAACAGCTTCAAGAGGGGACTGGATAAAGGTATGGAGCTGAGGTCCATCAGCCACAAGGTATAGATGGGACACTCTGTCTGGGCCAGCGATGGTCTGTATTCTTGGTGCTTGGGAGGGCACAGTGGGAGGGTTTTTGGAGTTCTGGCCCTGCTGGTGGACCTCCTGATGGCACCAGGGTTTTGGCCACTGTGTGACACAGAGTGTTGGACTGGATGGACCATTGGCCTGATCCACTGTAGCTTCTCTTATGTTCTTATATGGAGAAGAGATCCATCAGTGGCTATTAGCCACAAGGTATAAATGGAACACTGTGTCTCTGCAGTGATGCTCTGTGTTCTTGGGGCTTGGGGGGGCAACAGTGGGAGGGCTTCTGGAGTTCTTGTCCTGCTGGTGGACCTCCTGAGGGCACCAAGGTTTTGGCCACTGTATGACACAGAGTGCTGGACTGGATGGGCCATTGGCCTGATCCAATATGGCTTCTCTTACGGACAATGAGCATGTCTTCCTCTCACCTTTGCCCTACAGAAGGCAGACAGGTATACTAGCAAATCAAATGCTATGTTGTCAAGCCTGCTCCCGCCTCCTGAGATTCAGGCGGGCGGTCTGCTTTTGTATCATTTTTTAAAATTGCATGGATGTTAATTGTTCACAAAAATAAAACTTTTCCGAACAGGTAATGTTCACCTGTTGCCTTATTTTTTAAAAATCGTTTTTAAATTAAATATTCAAATCAGAAAACAAGACTATGGTGGGAATTAGGTACCAGAGAGCAATGAGTCACAAAACCCCCTTTCATTCCATTTGAACCCTGGCCAAAATAGCCAAGTTTCTGCTGCCTCTATAGATGCATCAACAAATAGGTTACAATGACCTCTCTTGGGAAGGGACGCCACACAGTAGGGGCCATAACTGAAAAGGTCCCGGCCCCATTCAGCACTGGCCCAAGGGCACATGGTGCCCCAGGTAGGCGCCCCCCGCCGCTGGCCCCCACCGCGACGCTGCCAGCTGCAACCTGGTGTGTATCTTATCATACGAGGACCATGCAGGAGGCTGCTTCTTCATGGGGGGGGAGGGGAAGGGAAGGGAGGGGTGGGCAGTGACGGGTGGGCAGAGGAGGCAGGCAAACTAGGTACTTGCCTGGGGCACCGGGGGGAGCCCAATTTGGAGCCCCTACCCTCCCGGAGACCTAGGCAACCGCCTAGTTTGCCTAGCGGGCAAGCCAGCCCTGTGCACGTTGTGTCCGCTTGCATGCTAATAGCAAAGGAAACATGGTGAGGCTTCTGCAGCTGATCTGAATGTTGGATTCTTACTGGAAGAGGCAGCTGGCCGTTGGAAGAGTTCAGTGGTAGAGCCTCATTTCCATCGGGCCTTTCACAGTTTGAGGGGGAAACAATATTCTCAAAGAAGGCATGCTATCTTAACACTGCCGAAAACAAAAAAGGGAAGCAGTTTAAGAACATAAAAACAGCCCTACTGGATGAAATCAGTGGTCCATCTAGTCCAGCAACACTTTACACCAGGGGTTCTCAAACTACGGCCCGCGGGCCAGATGCGGCCCGCCGAGGACGTTTATGCGGCCCGCCGGGTTATGGCAAAATCAGACCGGAAGTGACGTTCGACCTAAACTCGCGTTATCAACGCACACTTCCGGCACTGGGCTGAGGCGGCGGAGACAGAGTGTGAGGTGATACCGAGGTGAGGTGAGTTCCCAGGCCGGGGTGTGTGGTGTGGAGAAGGGAAAGAGATGCAGAAGACGGAGAACTGACGGCCTTGTACAGTAACGGCAGTCCGGCCCTCCAACAGTCTGAGGGACAGTGAACTGGCCCCCTATTTAAAAAGTTTGAGGACCCCTGATTTACGCAGTGACCAGTCAGTTACTCTGGAGGGCCAACAACAGGGCACAGAGGCCAAGGCCTTCCCCTGATGTTGCCTCTTGGCACTGGCATTCCAGCAGCTAAAGAAGGCACTGATAATAGCCTCCAGAGACCAAAAGACACAACCGTAGGAAGTCTCGGTAACAGCAAGGTGGGCATCGGAAGGATTATGAGCAAGCCCTCAAAGATCTGGGTCAGACCAGGGACTAACTGGGAGGCATAGCAAACACACAGACGTCTTGCCTAGAAAATGCAGGCAGCTTGGGAGCAGGAGAGACACGGAACAAAAGACTTGTAGAATCTACTACCCTCCCTGTGACCTCCATCACACCCTAACCTGTGGCAAGACTGAAGGAGGCCTTGGATGCCCCAATCTCAAGCTCACCTACCATGGTTGGCTCTCGATCCACTGTGAAAGGTAATGGCGGACCTCAATGGGGAAGTGCTGTCCATAAAGGGCTTGCATCTGCCGAAGGGCGTCTCCCTGCAGCTGCTGCGCTTGGATCCACACTGCCATGGCTCAGGACCTGCCCAGAGACAGAGAGACGCTTGTTAAAAGGATTCCATCCGCAAGCATGTACATTCCCAGCCTATGCCTTTACCAGAGGCACCCCAGCTTTCTCTCTTTCAAATATATTTTATCGCATTTAAATCATCAGATACAAAGGTCATAACATACTACGTAGTACATAACATAAATAAGCCAAATAGTTTACGCCTTAAAACTGATTATAAAGTTTTAGCCTTCATATGAAAATGTACATAGCTCGTGTATTTGAACTTATTAACTACGAACTAAAGGAAGTCATATTGTAAGTGCTAACAGCAGAGGTGAGGTAAAATTCTACCATAAAGGGAGGTCATTAATTATATTAGGAATAGATTCTTGTGAAGTGAGATGTTCTAAAATAGGAAGCCAGATAGCAGAGAAAGTAGAAGATAAGAGAGGACATTCAAAAGTTGATTGATTTTATCGGAGATCTTAGCCGTTATGTAAGTACTCCATAATTTTTTATGCCAGAGGTTTAAGTCAGGTGATTTATCTGATTTCCAGAGCTGCTGCTGAGAGAAGAAGAGCAACAGTTTCTTCTTTTTTATGAGGTGGACAATCTGGATCAATGCCTCCATTCAAAATTAGCTTGCAATGAAGGAAAAGAATCCCACCTGGGTAAAATCTGACATATTTATATGGCACCATATAACTTGCCTGACAGAGTACAAGGGAAGACAATTAGAGACACCGGGGCTCCTGAGAGAGCCAGCTTGGTGTAGTGATCAAGCGCGGCAGACTCTAATCTGGAAGAGCCAGGTTTGATTCCCCACTCCTCCACATGAAGCCAGTTGGGTGACCTTGGGTCAGCCACAGTTCTCTCAGAGTTCTCTCAGTCCCACATGCCTCCCAGAGTGTCTACTGTGGAGAGAGGAAGGAAGGGCGATTGTAACCACTCTGAGACTACTTCGGGTAGTGAGGGGCGAGGTAAAAACCAACTCTTCTTTTTCTTTAGCTACACCACATTATTTTTTTTTAATTCTGCCATTCTCCATATGCCTTGCAAAAAAAAAAAAAGAAGATAAGGGGCTCAGGTATTACAGAGACTTCTTCCCGAGTTAAAAATGCATAAATATGGACTGGAAGGAAGAACATATGAATTCCACATGTTAATCATCCTTTGGGTGAAGAAGTACTTCCTTTTATCCCTTTTAACCTGATTGCTCATCAATTTCATTGAGTGCCCACGAGTTCTTGTATTGTGAGAAAGGGAGAAAAGTACTTCTTTCTCTACTTTCTCCATCCCATGCATAATCTTGTAAACCTCTATCATGTCACCCCACAGTCAATGTTTCTCCAAGCTAAAGAGCCTCAAGCATTTTAACCTTTCTTCATAGGGAAAGTGTTCCAAACCTTTAGTCATTCTAGTTGCCCTTTTCTGGACTTTTTCCAATGCTATATCCTTTTTGAGGTGCGGTGACCGGAATTGTACACAGTATTCCAAAGGACTATCAATTTATACAGGGGCATTATGATACTGGCTGATTTGTTTTCAATTCCCTTCTTAATAATTCCCAGCATTGGCCTTTTTTATTGCAATCGCACACTGTCTTGACATTTTCAGTGAGTTATCTACCACGACCCCAAGATCTCTCTCTTGGTCAGTCTCTGCCAGTTCACACCCCATCAACTTGTATTTGTAGTTGGGATTCTTGGCCCCAATGAGCATTACTTTGCACTTGGCCACATTGAACCTCATCTGCCACATTGACACCCATTCACCCAGCCTCAACAGATCCCTTTGGAGTGCCTCACAATCCTCTCTGGTTCTCACTACCCTGAACAATTTAGTGTCATCTGCAAACTTGGCCACTTCACTGCTTACTCCCAACTCCAAATCATTAATGAACAAGTTAAAGACCATGGGACCCAGTACTGAGCCCTGCGGCACCCCACTGCTTACCGTCCTCCATTGTGAAGACTGCCCATTTATATTCACTCTCTGCTTCCTATTAATTAGCCAGTTTCTGATCCACAAGAGGACCTGTCCTTTTACTCCATGACTCTCGAGCTTCCTAAGGAGCCTTTGATGAGGAACTTTATCAAAAGCTTTCTGGAAGTCAAGGTAAACAACATCTATCAGGTCTCCTTTGTCCACATGTTTGTTCACCCCCTCAAAGAAATGTAACAGGTTAGTGAGGCAAGATCTTCCCTTACAGAACCCATGTTGAGTCTTCCTCAATAACATGTGTTCATCAATGTGCCTACTCATTCTGTCCTTGATAATGGTTTCAACTTTCCCGGTATTGAAGTCAGACTGACTGGCCTGTAATTTCCCTTTTTAAAGATGCGGGTGACATTTGTTACCTTCCAGTCCTCAGGAACGGAGGCAGATTTCAATGAAAGATTACATATTTTTGTCAGGAGATCCACAAGTTCAACTTTGAGTTCTTTCAGAACTCTTGGATGTATGCCATCCGGACCTGGTGACTTATTAGTTTTTAATTCATCAATCAGTTGCAGGACCTCCTCTCTTGTCACCTCAATCTGACTCAGGTCTTTCAACACCCCTTCCAAAATTAGCGGTTCTGGAGCGGGCAAACACTTCTCATCTTCCACAGTGAAGACGGAGGCAAAAAATGCATTCAGTTTCTCAGCCATTTCCCTATCCTCCTTCAGTAATCCTTTGACCCCTTGGGCATCCAAGGGCCCCACTGCCTCCCTGGCTGGTTTCTTGCTTCTAATATATTTGAAGAAATTTTTATTGTTGGTCTTTATGTTTTTTGCAATATGCTCCTCATAGTCCCTTTTTGCCTGCCTGATCACAGCCTTGCATTTGATTTGCCACAGCCTGTGTTCCCTTTTATTAATCTCACTTGGACTAGCTTTCCACCACTTAAAGGAGTCCTTCTTACCTTTTACAGCTTCCATTACTTTGTTTGTTAACCATGCAGGCCTTTTCTTATACCTGTTTGTGCCTTTCCTAACTTGTGGTATATATTTTATCTGAGCTTCTAAGATTGTAGTTTTAAATAGCCTCCAAGCTTCCCCAAGGGTTTTGACTGTATTTACCTTTCAGTTTCCTCTTCACATGCCTCCTCATCTCAGAGAATTTACCCCTTTTAAAGATAAACGTGGTTGTGCTGGTCTTTTGGGGCAACTCCCTATTTATACAAATGGTGAAATCAATAACGTTATGGTCACTGCTCCCAAGCGGTGCGATCACTTTTACATCTCTTACCAAGTCTTGGGCATTACTTAGGACCAAATCTAGGATCGCCCCACCCCTGGTAGGTTCTGTGACCATCTGCTCCACAGCACAGTCAATGAGAGCATCTAGAAGCTCAATCTCTTTCTCTTGACCTGAACACATATTGACCCAATCAATCTGCGGGTAGTTAAAATCACCTATTACGACACAGTTTTTACATTTAGCCACTACGTTGGCTGAACTAAACTAAGAAGTCATTGCTCTGTCTTCCCCACCCCAAAAATGGGAATATAAATGATTTGTGGTCCTCTCTAGGTGCTTGAGAGGCCTGAGGGAGCCAGGAAGTGGAGATTACACCTACCGTGTGACATGTTAGAACTCAAGCATACCCAAAAGCTCTGCTTAGGCTTGCTGCGTCTCCAGAGGTTGAGATGCCAAGAATGAGTGGACATACCCTCGGGGCTTGTGTCCCAATCTGTTGTGAGGCTTGGAGGGCAGGGAGAAGCCTGCCTAGGAGTAGATACAGGGGCTAGGGTTGCCAATCCCCAGGTGGGGGCAGGATATCCCCCAGTTTGGAGACCCTCCCCCTGCTTCAGGGTCATCAGAAAGTGGGGGGGGAGGGAAATGTCTGCTGGGAACTCAATTATTTCCTATGGAGAATTGATCCATAGGTATCTGGGGCTCTGGGGGTCTGTTTTTTTAAGTAGAGGCACCAAAATTGCAGTATAGAATTCTGTACCACTCCTCAAAACACCCTCCAGGTTTCAAAATGATTGGACCAGGGGGTCCTATTCTATGAGCTCCCAAAGAAGGTGCCCCTATTCTTCATTATTTCCAGTGGAGAGAAAGCATTTAAAAGGAGTCCAGTCCCTTTAAATGTGATGGCCAGAACTCCCTTTGGAGTTCAATTATGCTTGTCATAATCTTGCTCCTGGCTCCACCCCCAACATCTCCTGGCTCCACCCCCAAAGTCCCCAGATATTTATTGAATTGGATGTGGCAAGCCTAACAGGGGCCTACATCTTCTAGGATTCCTTCAGTCCCTTTGATTGGGTAGCATTGTTTTGGAGGGAAAACTAGCCCAAGAGGGGTGGGACCTGGGAGGAAAGCATAAAAGGCCTGGCTGGGAGGTTTGTTCTCTCTGGGAAAGGCTGCAGGAGAGAAGGCAGCAATGGTGGCGTTCTGACGCTGGTTTCTGCCAGATTGAATAGTTCCATGATGACATAGGTCCTTAGAACAGGACCGTGTTGGCGGGTCCTTAATTAACAACAATTCAGCAGTCGATGTATGCTCGTTTAAAGAGGGCAGTCTTGCAGGCCCTGCGGAACTGATCAAGGTTCCGCAGGGCCCGCACCTCCTCAGGAAGCTGATTCCATAGGGCGGGGGCCGCTATTGAAAAGGCCCATGCTCGGGTATTCTGAAGCTTGATCTCTTTCGGCCCAGGGATAGTCATTTTATTTATTCCAGCTGACCTCAGTGCCCTCTGGGGTTCATATGGGGAGAGACGGTCCCTCAGGTAGGCCGGTCCTCGGCCATACAAGGCTTTAAAGGTAATGACCAACACTTTGTACTGGACCCGGTATGTAATTGGCAGCCAGTGCAGTCCACGCAGCCCCGGCCGTATGTGCTCCCATTTCGGGAGTCCCAACAATAGCCTGGCTGCCGCGTTCTGCACCAGCTGCAACCTCCGGGTCCAGCACAAAGGTAGCCCCAAGTAGAGGGCATTACAGTAGTCCAATCTTGAGGTGACCGTTGCATGGATCACTGTTGCGAGGTCGCGACACTCTAGGAAAGGGGCCATCTGCCTTGCCCACCTCAGATGGAAGAATGCTGACTTGGCAGTGGCTGCTATCTGGGCCTCCATTTATAATGAAGGCTCCAGTAAAACACCCAGACTCTTTACCTGGCGCGCTGGTTTCAATGGCGCGCCGTCGAAGGCCGGGAGAGCTATTTCCCCTCCCAGGGCGCCGCGACCCACACAAAGGACCTCTGTAAATAAACTGCTGCTATACTGCCTGGGTCCTCACGTCCCCTCAATCACATTTCAAAGGTTTTACTATAAGGAAGGGAGAGGTGGTTGGGTGCTCGGGGCCCTCCCATGCAGACCCTTACCAGAGTGGTGGCAGCCAGCAGGATTCCCCTCCTCCTCTCCACCTATCTTGTCCACTGAATAGTAGGTGCAGCTGCATAACAATCCCTGGATTAGGAGAGTGGCAGCCAGCCAGCCACCAGGGGCTTTGCCACACCCCCAGCAGCCTTCATTAACCCTTGGAGAAGCCCACACCACCCTTTCTCCACTTCTTAAGTGACTTTGAGCAGTGGGTGGCTTGCTGGCCTTTTGACGGGGGGGGGGGGGGGGCGCAACCCAGGAGAGCTCCAGGCAAGCGAGGCCTGCTTGGGTTGGCTGGATCTCTAGCCAGCCCAAGCAGGCCTCACTCGCCCGGGGCTCTCCTTTCATGCATTGGATTGCTTTTGGCTGGGCATGGGCAGCATATGCTAATGAATTATACTAATGAGCTCCACCACCTATTTTTCTACAAAACGACCCCTGCAGAGAAGCGAGCCTGAACTCTGAAATCTTGACAGCTGGCAATAGCAGCTGTGCTTCCCAGTGTCTATCCTGTCTAACATATAATGCAAAGTACTCTTCTAGTCCAAGGATCAAGGGGTAGTTGCACACTACGGGGGACAGGCTGTGACTGCTCATGAGGGTAAAAAGCGTGCTGCAAACCCTCCGGTGCATTTACTATTGCGCATGCTCCTGTTGCGCTCAGTCCTGGCAATGCACCTCTCTGGGCCAAGAAGGTGGTCAGAAAATGGTAAAGGTTTACCAACCAAAAGCGTCACCAAGAAAATCCTTCTGTCATTAAAAGCGAGAGGAAAGAGAAAGTGGAAGTTACAGCTGTACAAGATTCATCCCTTCACACACACACACACACACACTTCTGCAAAAAGTAAGTGACATGGGTGGATCTTAGAAGCTTAAATCGATTGTTGTAAACATACTGCAGCACAGCATAATCCTCTCAATTCAGAACGTTTCTTCCTTAAGTCTGTCTTTGCCTTACTGGACTTTTAATCTTCAGCGCCTGAAGCTAGCATGCCTGACCTTTCTCACCATTCATCGAGCACAGCAACAACTTGAACCGTTCCTTTCATATAAAGAGCGACACTGATTTATAACATCAGGCTTCTCTTTGTTCAAATCCACAAACACACCCAGCTCAGTACCATTCTGCATTAAAAATGAGAAAAAAAAATATTTTCTTTCTTCCTTTGCATCTAGGAAAGTTAGTTCTGACTCATAATGCAAACACTGACTTTTAATGCAAACATACGCACAAATAATCCTTTCTTTCCTTTTCTTTTTTACAAAAACAAAGTGCCCCCCCCCTCAATTAAACTCCAAAATTCAACAGCTAGTTGATGATGCCTCCATGAAGTCTGAAATATTTGGGATGGAAGATGTGATAGCATCCCTGGTGATAGAAGTCACAGCCCACTTATGCAACCCCTTGTGGGGGTTTCGAAGCAAGAGATGAGAAGAGGTGCTTTGGTTTTGCCTTGCCCCTAACAACCCTGGCCTGCCTTGGTGGTCTCCCGTCCAAGCTCTAACCCAGGGTCAACCCTGTTTAGCTTCTGAGGTCTGATGAGAATGGGCTAGCCTGGGTCATCCAAGTCAGGATGGAGATCTTCAGTGGTGCCCTGCCATTGCCGGCCTCTGCATAGCAACTCTGGACTCCCAAGGTGGTCTCCCATCCAAGTACTAACCCAGGGTCAACCCTGCTGAGCTTCTGAGACCTTTCAAGACCGAGCTAGCCTGGGTCATCCAGGTCAGGGGGTAGCATTACACAACCGCAAAAAAATATTTGTAATAGTTAAGGTACTTTACATTTCCAATCTACCATTAGCACAGTTTGGAACTTCTGTTCTTTATATATAATTAGGGGAGGGACGGTGGCTCAGTGGTAGAGCATCTGCTTGGGAAGCAGAAGGTCCCAGGTTCAATCCCTGGCATCTCCAAAAAAGGGTCCAGGCAAATAGGTGTGAAAACCTCAGCTTGAGACCCTGGAGAGCCGCTACCAGTCTGAGAAGACAATACTGACTTTGATGGACCAAAGGTCTGATTCAGTATAAGGCAGCTTCATATGTTCGATCAACATGGGGCCTTGCAGGAGTATATAACCCGGCCACATTACAGGGGGGTGGGGGGAGGAATCCAATGAAAAACGATTACATTAGAGAACTTGAGAAATGTCGCTGTGAACTGCCAGGCTGCGACCGCATCCGTTTTTCTGCTCTGCCAAAACTTTCCTTCCATTTCTCCTCCTGCCATTTTAGATTACATTACATATTCAGAATATGTCCCAGGAGCTTATGCCCTTCCCTCGTCTGGTAGATATCCGTTGCATATGTCTAAAGTTATGAGAAATTCAAAACTTCAGCATTCCATGGAAAATCATCTACTGGCAAATTGTGCAATACCTATTCACTCAGAGTTCCTGAGGTCAGACTTGTGAATGAGATGGCAAATGTGTATCACGATAGAGGGGAAATACTGCTGTACTACATGGGTGTTCTTGTGTATTTCAGGGCAGTCTAGCTGGTTAATCAGACTATCTTGATCTTGTTCAAGTCTTGGAAGCCAAGCGGGGTTGGCCCAGGTTAGTTTTTGGATGGGAGACCACCAAGGAATTCCAGGGTTGCTATGCAGAGGCGGGCAAAGGCAAACCACCTCTGAAGGTCTCTTGCCTTGAAAAACCCACTGGAGGTTGTCACATGTCGGCTTCAACTTGACACACTTTACACAGATACACACAGCTATTTAATAACTAGTCAAAATACGACCAGAATAGGCCTATTCTTTAATACTGTTAATTTAATTCAATAATTATATTGATAATTTTCTCTATAACAGCTATAATTTCTGTGAGAAGATCGCAGGCCTTCCTGGATTCTCTCATTCCCCCACAATGCAAGAGTTTCTTGCTCCTTCCAAGCTACCCCCCTCGCCCCACTCATACTTCTCACAGCTGACCAACAAGACTAGTCTCACAGATATCCAAACAAACCACTTGCCATCTTCAACCCACAAAGAGAAGAAATTTGCCTCCATGAGATATATATCTGCAATCCATTTGGCAATGTCACTTACCAGCTAACTGCATGTAGGCATGGATGGGCGAATCAGGATGTTTGTTATAGACACTTTCTAAGGTTAGCAACATCTGTCACACCAATCACTGAAGCCCTGAGCACCTACTGTCCAAAGAGCTTCTTCCCTCCTCTTGTTTCCAGGTGACAACAGCAGCAACCTCACTGAATGTCAATGTATCTCAATGGAATCCAGGCATCTCAATGGTACTGCTATAGCACCAAAAGTGCTATAGCGCTCATCTCAGAACATTAAAAAATGAGGAAGGATGATCACACATGGGGCAAAAAGGGTGGGGGAGAGTGGCATTGCAGAAAGTGCTACGGGCATTTTAAACGGCACACCACAATGATTCAGAACAACACATCACAATGATTTAGAAACACAACGAAGGGGTTGAAAATGGAAGAAAGCAGTTTACTTCAACAACAGCTCAGCCATGCTTCACCACTGGGAAGTGAATGAGTTTGTCTGAAAAGGTAAACAAATTCCACTAGCAGCTGGTTATTAATTTATTGAAATTAAATCAGAAGAGCTTCCAGCTCAACATTAGGAAGAACTTCCTGACAGAGCAGTTCCTCAGTGCAGCAGGCTTCCTCAGGAGGTGGTGGGCTTTGTTTTCTTGGAGGTTTTCAAACAGCTAGCTGGCCATCTGACAGCAATGCTGATCCTGTGAACTTAAGGGGAAGTATTGGTGAGTTTCCTGCATTGTGCAAGGGGTTGGACTCGATAACCTTTGTGGGTACCTTCCAACTCTATGATTCTATTATTCTTAGCAACCAGCGCTTCACCATACAGTGTATGTGGACAAGTGCCCCCCTGTGCCTTCCAGCCCCTGATCTTGCAACCTTCTCTGCATCTTCCATCTACCAACTCTGTCCCCCATTCCAAACACAACT